>NC_022014.1:56483323-56491092 GCF_000317375.1 Microtus ochrogaster | reverse complement strand
ATCGTCGTCTAGCTTGCTCCCTCACCCTCTCTTTAAGAAGTAAGGAGCTTGGACCCCTTGCACACAACCTCAAACCTTGAGACCACCACACTTCCCCACCCCATGCCTTCTATATCAGCTTTCTTCTCCGGAGCTGTCAGTAGATGAGCTCCCAGAGCCCTCACCCACAGAGGCATTCCCCGGTCCCCAACACCGGGGAACTCGGACTCTTCTCTCCACACCTGCCCAAAGCCACGCCACCCCCAACTTAGCGAGAGTGTCTGATGGTGGAGGGGAAAACTGAGGTCGTCCCCAGCGTGCTGGAGAGGAGGGAAGGACCTGGCGCCCCGAGGGCGACTCCGTAGGAGCGGGGTGGGTGGCCTGCGCGGGCGGGGTGGGTACTCACAGGCGCTCTGCGTTGCGGGGGATGCCCCGGGGAACGGCTCGCAGGCCCAGCCCGTGGCAGTCCACGCTAGCGGCGGAGCAGGTACACTTGGTGGGGCAGGCGGCAGCGGGGGGTCCGCTCAGGACGCTCACCAGTGCCAAGGCCAGCGCCAGGCGGGCGCGCACGGCGGCGCCAGCCCAGGTCCGCCGCGGGGCCATAGTGTGCAAGCGCCCGCGCCCAGAGGAGGCTGCCTGGCGCGGCGGGACACGAGGAGCCCGAGGAGGCGCGCGGGCGGCCTGGGGGGCGGGCGGCGGAGTTGGCGCGGAGGAGGGGCGGGCGCGGCGTTCAGGCGCACGGGGCGCGGGCGGAGCGGGGCGCGCCGGGCGGCGGCAGCAGCTCCATCCGTGGGGCTGGCGCTGCCCCGCTGCGCATCACTCACGGTGCCCAGGTACCGAGCGTCCCCGGGTCCCTCTGGGTCGCCGGCAGAGGTGCGAGCTCAGTCTGGGTCCTGGGCTGAGCGCCGAGGAACACGGCGCCCCGGGAAGTCCGGCTCAAGGCTGGGCTCCGGAGCACGGAGGCGACCAGGGCACGGGGTGGCCGGGAGAGCTGGCCGGCGCTAGCTCTCTCCATTCACTGAGCAGAGCAGACACCGGAGACGCGGGGCCCGGCCCTCCCGCCCCCCTCCCAAAACACCAGCTCCGCCTCCCATTGGCTGCGCTGCTTGTCACGTCGACTAAGTTGGGAACTTTGCAGGAGCAACCAAGAGCCCGGAGGGAGGAGGCGACAGGGGAGGTAGAGGGACCCAGCTGGGAAGGAAAGGAACTTGGTCGGGCGGACCCCAGGAACGACACATGGAAATTCACCCATTCTTGGGAGTAAAGGATAAAGCTTGTGGCTTTTTTTTTTTTAATTCCGGCACTGAGCTGTCTTCTCAGTCCCAACATGGAAGCATTAGAAAAGAGGCCTGTTTTTTTTAGGTTAAAAAAAAAAAAAACCAAGGTTGGACTAAGTGGAGTACTTACCCGAAGTCACACAGCTTCTAGGTATGCTGTGCCCTGGCACATTTATCCATGGAAACTTTGTCCCTACCCCGTCTAGTATTCACTAAGATCAACAAGTACTTCCTATAGGGCTTAGGGGTAGGAATACACTCCACAGCCACCTCTCTCTCTCTCTCTCTCTCTCTCTCTCTCTCTCTCTCTCTCTCTCTCTCTCTCTCTCTCTCTCTGTGTGTGTGTGTGTGGTGTGGGGGGGGCACTGCTGGCATATTCTATCAGGAGAAATCCAGCTTTGCTAGACAATGCCCGCTAAATGTGGCTGATTGTAGTAAAGGCACTTACTTGAACCCCCTGTATTGACAACAACACTTCAGGGTCTCGATCATCTACTTCCTGTTTGGATGACTCTGGGGCATTCGTGTCACCTGTGAGCCTTTGTCAAATAAAGGTGCCATCGTCCTGTCCGACCTCCTCCCCCCATCAAAGAAGAGAAAGTGATTTTTGCCTTAGCCTGCAAGGCACCCATCATTCCTTCTACCCCCAACCCCCCAGCCTTGCCTTCATTCTGCCAGTGCCTGCTCTAAATTGGCTGGTCTGAGCTTTTCCAGATGCTGGTGGGGAAGGACTGTGTTAGAAGTTCCATAAATGCTTATAGGAATGATTTTGTTTGTTTGTTTGAAGGGAAGGGGCAGGAACAGGAGGAAGTATTGCCCAGACTTCTTTGAGATCCCCTCATACTGGAAAGGTCTGAAAGAGCCTTGCTTACATTCACACACATGAACACACATGAACACACACACACACACACACGCTCACGCACACACACACGCAGCCTATACTCTTAACTATACACAGTCACACGCACTTTCACACACACACACAACGTGTAATCACATACAAAGGAGAACATGGAAGTTCTAACTTCCTACTAACAACTGTGTTTCTGGGAATTCTCTTTTCTTTCATATGAACACTATTCTGATGTCTTCGTTTTCCTTAAAGGAAACTTTCAGCTGCTTGACTACATACTATAAATATATAGCAGAGGTGCAAATTTTATTTTATTATACTTTGCAGATTTTTGGAGTCTTTGCTCCAGGCACCCAATTGCATACCTCCCCCCACTTCTCACTCTCTCTCTCTCTCTCACACACACACACTCATACACTCATACCCCAACTCCAGCATCGTTCATAAGAACAGGAGGTGCAGTTTTTTGCTGTTATTCTTGGGAATAATTCTCTGCCCAGATGCCGTTGCCATCGCCCTCTGGTGGTCAGAAAGGAGCTAGACTCTGCATCTCTGGGTGACTTCAGCATTTAAGAACTCCAAACATGCCTTTGCCTCCTTCCTCTGAAGCTTTCCTTCAAACCTTGAACTAATTTAGTACCAGGACTGTGGCAGATGAGAGGACCAGGCAAGGACCCAAGGGCACAAAAGCATCTCAGACTGTCTGGAGCAGCTAAGGGGAGAGTTGTCTTTGTTTTCTGAAATGCGTGTGTGCTAAAGCATGGTTTGCAGCCCTACAGGCTGTGTCCGGGTGGGTACTCTTAGCACAGTGGGAACTTGTGTGTTTCTATTTAAGCTGCTGGAGGGTTTGAGAGCCTACTAGATCTTTAAATGACTTCATAGGCATTCAAATGTGCTACTTCCTGGGAGAAGCCCCTTAAAATAGACCACATGGGTCCTTCAGAAGTCAGTCAGTCGTCCTTAAGGAAGGGGCAAGTGGAAAAGACACAGGTAAACAGAACACCACGGTGTGCAGAGACCTGAAATCACCTAATTGTGCAGTTCTACACCTATCCATCTTCTGGCGATGGCTGCACCGCATGTTTCTTCTTAGGGGGAAAGATTTCCATGGCAAAGATAAAAGTATCGCTCCCTTCTTGGAGATTTTCTGTAGGTTTGCTGACTAGTTTCCCAGTTAACCTCTTTTGGTGTTAACACAAAACTCTCTTGGAATATAAGCTCAGAATCTCAAATGTAATGCAGGCCTTTTCTTTTACTAGGAAGGAAAGTGAATCTCAGAGAGGTGGGCATCTGTGTAAAGCCACCCAGCTAATCAGTGAGAGGCTTTGGACCAGGATCCAGGACTCTGTTCCCCCCTCTGCCTAACTCTGGGTCATCTTCACAATATGTCAATCTCCTCCTGGAAGAATTAGCCAGCCCCATTGGAGACGTCTGGGTAAATCATTAGGAGGTCAGGCTGCTGGGTAGAACTTTCTATGCCCATATATATGCCAAAGATAACTTTCACTCTGTGGTATGATTTTCAGAGTTCTACAAAAGCCTTTTGAGCCAACTTTTTTTTTTAATTTCCCCTTTCTTTTTCAGACACCCGCCCATCCCCCAAGAAAATTCATTTCAGGCCTCTCCATCACCTGTTTTGTTTCCCTACCAGGCCACCATAGTCAGATGAGGTGTTCTGGTTGCAAACAATATACAATAACAGTAGAACATCAGGATCATAAAAGACATTATGCTTGAATAAAGAAAGCCTTGGTAGCACAAAGACTTTTAAGGAAAGAACCGAAAAGGACTTCAAAGAAGGCTAGAACAAAAGTGAGATGTCATAAGACTTCCAAATTCCTAGTACGATTCAAGGTGTGGACTAGTTTGGATGGGTCATGTGATCCCTCTTCTCACTAGAGAAGACAAAAGCAGCTGGTACCACTTCCATGTCAAGTCCAGTTGGCTGGCAGGGAGTAAGGAGCTCCTTTGTCAATGGAAAACAGGCATGGTGAGGTTGTTAGCTACAAAGGTGGCAGAGGTGTGGAAAGGCGGCTCGCCTGGGAAGCACCTCCTCGGTCCCACAGCACACAGCCACTCCTGTCCAGTCTCGCATCTGGCCCCTGCTCGTCTCTGGTCCTCCTGCAGGAATCTGGACCCTGGATTCAGTTGTGGCTGTTGCTCTCTTTGGCTCCCACAAATATTACTTCATTGCTTAATTGCTTTGGCTCTGTGAATCCATATTTTGTCCTAAAGATCAAAGAGTCTTTCTAAGATGCAGTTATGAGCTGGGAAACTGGGATCTGCTCTTCCAGCTCATCTGCCTCCTTCTCTCTGTCTCTATCTCTGTGTGTGTGTCTCTCTCTCTCTCTGTCCTTCCCACTCAGTAGTTCCCCAAGACATCATTTTCTGCTCCGCCTTTTATCTCTGGCCCAGGTTCCCCTTGTCTATCAATCCCTTCAGAAAGCCTAGATGATCCAGACTGTTAGATTTTTAGATTCTTTTTGTTTTGTTTTTGTTGTTGTTGTTGTTTTGTTTTGTTTTTTTGAGACAGGGTTTCTCTGTGTAGGCCTTACTGTCCTGGAACTCCCTTTGTAGGCCAGGCTGGCCTCAAACTCAGAGATCCATCAGGCTCTACCTCTCGAATGCTGGAATTAAAAGCATGAACCACCACCGCCATGCTGGGACTAACAGATTCTAACAGATTAGTGAGCCTGCCTAATCCATTGCTTCCAACCTTGTTTTTTTAAATGCCAAGCATACCGAGAGATATGCTGAATCAACTTTTGAATGTTCAATGCCTACAGGTCTAAGCAAACCTTTGATGACTGCTAAATGACCAATTGTGTCAACAATTGTCCCAATCAGCTAGTTTATCTGGCATCCTGTGACAAGTTTACTTAAGGTGACCCGCATGACTTCTTTTAGGGGAAGTGGGGGCTCCATTCTTTCTGTGCCATTGCAGAACATATCCATTCTCCTCTCCTTCTTTCCTGATACATTGACTTCTCTTCAGCGTGGCCAATCATCTGTTCGGGGATGTCTGGTGGATTCCTCAGATCCACCCTCTGCCCTCTGTCAGAGGCAGTTATATTCCTAGAAAGCTGATCTATCTATCACCTGCACTTCCTCAGGTCTGACCACATGCAGAGCTTGCTCAGAGAGCTGGAGGAGAGAGCTTAGGCCTTCTGCTAAAAGAGCTAGAATCTGGCCTTGTCTGTCTTCTACTAATGGGGGAAGCTTGCGTCCAGCATCCCTCTCCTCCATCTACCTGTCTCCTTGGTAACCAGTTTCATCTTCTATCTCCTATAGGAGGTAGGCGTTAGAAGTGGTTTGCTATCATTACTAAGCCTCGAATGTTTCCCATTTTGTGGCTGATTCCTGATTCCTACCTCCTCTTTACCTACAGTCTCTAAACTGACTCTCTTCTGCTGCTTCGTGTTGATTTATCCATTTACCACGAGGGACCCTGAAGCTGACAGTCCCTCACAGAGCTACCCACAGATCTTTATGGAGTCAGGGAACAAGGACTCGGGGAGAAGATAAAACCCCCAACTTGTGTTGAGATGTTGGTCCGTGTTAAATCTTACTAGAAGAGAGAATAATTCATGCATATAGATTTTAGATCATTTATAAAATATATAGAATTCAGGGAAAGGCTCTATCAGTTGAACCTGGAAGGACACTATCATCATCATCATGAATGTTATAAATATTATTATTATTATTATATCAAAGATGTTTTTCTCTCCAGAAAAAGAAAGAGTACTGAAGGTTTATAGCTACTTTATTAACACAATCCAAAGACAGGATCTACACAGACTAGACAGACTTTTGGTGAATGAGTATATGATTTTAAAATAAATTCTTCTAGAGAAGAAAAAGGGGGACTGATTAAAACCCCAGGCTTACCTGCATTAGATAGCATTCCACTCAATAGTGTGGCTATCACTCGGAATGTTCTTCTTCTCATATGATCTACCTCCATCATTTTGGAGACTGTCATGTTTTAATCATATTCCTTGCTCAGGATTGTTCCAACTAAAACTGGAGAGAACAATCCAGTTACCTGTGGTTGTAAAGCTGGGACATGTGAAAAAGCAGGAGCTGGTGGCCTTGTTTCTGCATAGTTTAAGGTGATATAACAAAAAAATTAATTTACCCATTTGCCCAGTCTGAGTAGCAGTCATTTGAAATCATCAACGAAGCAAGTATTTATTGAGAACTCAGATTTTTCAAGAAGACACAAGCCAGCTGCCCAAACTACAGCTGAGAAGGAAAAAGTAAGATACACACACACACACACACACACACAAAGTGGGATATAATAAATGTTGCCGATGTGGGTGTCGTTTAGATAAGTGCTCCACACAATCTGAGAGGGAACCACTTCAAGCTGGATTGAAAGGACTGAGAACATATGGTCTGGCTTTGAAGGACAGATAGAGAACGGCCCTACATTGAAGGAAGAAAGGTAAGGCTGCATGCATAGAGAAGTGGAGGGCATAAGAAAAAAGGATTTGGGGAAGATGGAAAAGAAGAGAGTGTGAGGTCTTTTCTATTGGCTTGAAAGTCAGTCTGGGAAAAGAGCTCTGTTTTCTGAAGTGTCTTTGACTGTGCCCTTGTTGTCTCACCTTAGTAATGGGAGGCTCTGTGCAAAGACCATGACCCTGCACTTGAGAGGTGATTTAAACCGAAATCCCCCAGAAGAAACAAGAGACATCCCCCAAAGTGTCTTTCCCACAGACTGATCCTATTTCCCTAAAGTTGGGCATCAAGAAGCAACCCAGCTGGTGTAAGGTCAGACTCTTGGTTCTCAAGGCCACCATGTAGATCCCAGAGCTGTGCAGAAATGAGTGACACCCCAAACCTCTTAGAGACTGGATGAGAATTTATCTCAAATCTAAACAAAGGAAGGCCTGTCACGGGGGAAATGGTGCACCAGACTGAAGAATATTAATCACCTAATTAACCAAAACACCAGTGCATAGAACTGCCCCACCCAGGGAACCATAGTAAACAAAGCAGAGGGTGTGCCACTCGGATTGGTGGTAACATCTGCATACCTTGCTGGCCTTCTTGGACAATGGGAGCTCGCTGCATCTCTAGCCAGCTGTTGGGTTTAACAGAAGCCTCGGGACAGCAGCCTTGTTCAGCCAGTGAAACTTAGAGCAGACTCAGAGGATATCCTCCTGTAACCCGGTTGGAAACATGGACGTCTCTGAGAGTGCTGGGCATGGCTCTGAATATTTTGCATGTATTAACGGTCTATTCCTCACAAGGGTCAATAAAATCCTCTGTTGTGACTGAGGCTCACTTGTCGCTCGCAGACCTAATTTCTTCTTCCAGGCACACAGGAAAACTACATTTCTCAACCTGTTATGAAGTTAGATGGAGGGTACATGTCTTGTTCTGACCAGTGGAATATGGGCATAAATGATAAATATTACTTTTAACTTATCTCTGAAGTCTCTTATGCAAAAACCCAAGCCCTGTCCCTTAGCCTGTTGGCTTGGATATATAGAAAGAAGTCAGGGGAGGGCCCTGGGGTAGCCTGCAAATATGATAGAGATATATGAAGGAAAAAACTAGAATCATGTGTAAAAGGCAATGACATTAGAACCTCCCCCCCCCAAAAAAATCTTTTTTTTTTTTTGTTTTTGTTTTGGTTTTTTTTT
>NC_022014.1:56475018-56482021 GCF_000317375.1 Microtus ochrogaster | reverse complement strand
TGCATATGTGTGTACCACATTTGTACCTGATGGCTGCAAAGGCCAGAAAAGAGCATTGGATTCCATTGGATTGGAGTTACAAACAGTTGTGAGCAGCCGTGCGGGTACAGGACCCAGTCATGGTAAGTAAAAAGCCCTGATTGTCTTCCCTTTACAGATTTTGTATGTTTGTGGGTTATATGGGAGAGTGTGTGCAGTGTGTGCAGGTAGTATGCCTGTGAGCATGCACAAACATGTGCAAGCGTATGGAAGTCGGGGGTCAACATCAGATGTCTTCCGCTCTCCACCTTTATTTTTTGAGACAGAATCTCTCACCAAACCTGCAACACTTCCATTCAGCTGGGGTAGCTGCCCAGTGGTCTTCAAGGACCCCCCTTTCTCTGCCAACCTCTCATTCAAGGCTGAGGTTACAGACACATACCACCATGCTCAGCCATTCTCATGGGTTCTGAGGATTCAAACTCAGGTCTTCAGGCTTGCTTGGCAGACTCTCTATCTATCTGTCTGTCGGTCTGTCTATCTATCTATATAATGTGTACAACATTCTTTCTGTGTGTATGTCTGCAGGCCAGAAGAGGGCACCAGACCCCATTACAGATGGTTGTGAGCCACCATGTAGTTGCTGGGAATTGAACTCAGGACCTTTGGAAGAGCAGGCAATGCTCTTAACCTCTGAGCCATCCCTCCAGCCCCTTGGCAGACTCTTGACTGAGCCGTCTCCATGGCTCTCCCTCTTGACTTATTTCTTATTCCCTGAATATTTATTCCCTGAATACCAAATGCTGTCTAGGTACTGGTGATGTTACGCTGCAGACAAAGAAAGCATGGTTTCTATTTCCATAGTCTTGTTTGGGCAACAGATACAAAAGAATTAAACAAGAGACTTAAGTATAATCACAAACTATAAACTATCTAGAAGGTTGTGCATTCCATTTCTAATAAAAAGAAGAGGTTAATTTTGACTAAAGGTTTTGGAAATTCTACTTCATGACTCATTCATTGGCCTATCACCTGGGCCTGTGTCCACACATCCTGGTAGGGTGCAGAGAACAAAACTGCTCACCTCCTAGTATCCAGGAAGCAGAGAGAGAGAGAGGCAGAAAGAGCCTGGAGTTCACGATCCCTCTCAAGGTCATGCCTTCAATGGCCCAACCTAAAACTTCCTATTCAACCCCATCTAACAAACAGTATCAACCCAGAGACCGAGATTTGAACACTTAGGCCTTTGGAGGATTCTCTAGACTCAAATCATAGCAGGATGATGGGATAAAAATGGAGGCTAGCAAAGTTTAAACAATAATCAGAAAAGGAGGCTCAAAGAACAAGAGGAAGCCAACTGTTAGGTAATAAGGTGTGATGTAGAACAGGTCAGTCTTTCAGGAGAGAAAATGATACTGCAAAAGTCTGGAGTTTCCCCTGGGTAAATGGAGGAACACAAAGACAGGCTTGGTAGCCAGGTCTAGAAAGGGATGGAAACCCAGGCAGGATGATATTCGCCCTTGACTTTTTTATTATCCCTAATAAATGTGAAGCACGTTTATGAGTGACAGTCTGCTTTGTGTGTGTGAAAATAAGGTTACATTTTTTTTTTATACCTCTGACCTGAGTCTATTGTTTCCAGAGATACTTGTTCGCCAGAGTCTGACCAAAGACAAGCCAGTTGGGGAATTTCTATTAGAGCTATCTAGGAAAGGCAGTGTCATGTTTTCTATAACTTATATAGGTTTTAAATACATATTTTTATTTACATGTATTTGTGTATCTCTGTGAAGTGCCACGTGTGTTCATGCCCTCAGAGGTCAAAGGAGATGGTTGCAGCCCCCAAGAGTCATAGGTGATATTAAGCTGCCCAGTGAGAGAGCTGGGAACTGATCTTAGGTCCTCTGAAAGAGCAGCCATCTCCTGCGAGAGTCAAAGTTATGTTTTAAGTTTTAATTACTATGCCTAAGAAATCCATAAAACAAAAATACATCTAATCTGTAAGCTCCTTGCCCCAAGACAGATACTTCCTGAAATGCTGGAGGCTATTTATGTAAAATAACAAACCATGCGGTTCACTCCTCTACACAAGTGTGTTTGACCCACTGCATGGGGGGGGGGGGGGATGTTCTTGATCATGTGTAGATGGGAGGTACAAAAGCATCAGGATCTATGCTTGCCTTTGATTGGATGTAGGCTGGAGGTATGCAGGCAGGAAGTACATCTGGATATATGCCTGCCCCCAATTGGACCTGATGGAAAATAAACAGTCTTTATGGATTTGCCTTATAAGCCTCTGCAAAATATAACGCATCACCATTTTCTAGGGATTCCAGAATGGACATGGCTAGAATCCGTCATCCTGGCCAGTATTTATTTAAAGCTTGCTTCAAACTTGGCCCCAAATTGTGGTGGTGGTCTTATTCTCCTCCAGTGGGATTAACACTCCCCAGCTCTGCTTTTACAAGTTCTGTTTGTTTGTTTGTTTGTTTTCGTGATTGGGAATATGAAATACAGTTAATGAAAAAAATCCAGGATTGGTGACTAAAACATCTCTAACTCAAGCCTTGGAGACATGACCTCATTGAAGACATACACATTTCTGTAGGGTATTTTACATTTTACAAATGTCCAAGTGTACTCAATGCCATCATAATCTACTGCGTGGGCCAGGCAAAATAACCTCAATGCCATTTGGAACTCTTGGTGCTTTTGTTCCTCTTTGAGTGATGGCACAGAGAAACTGTTGAACTAGACCACTCCCTGGGTAGAAAGAAAGATTTATTAGGGATCAAACTACCAAGGCCATCTCCTGGAGAGGAGAGAAAAGTGGCTGAAAAGCGCTCCTGTTTTATCTGATAGTCAACAGGGTGGGGATCTGAGCTGCTACAAGCTTTCTACCACCCAAAAACCAGGTACCCTTGCCAGAGGTGGTTGACCTTCAGGGTAAGGTTAACGGAGGTTCTTGAGGGCTCCAGGGAAAGGGAAACCTGCCTTAGAAGAACAATATTCTAGTAAAGGAAAACTGCTGTTTACCCAGCCAAAGTCCTTTTGTTTAGGACGATGTCACCCACCAGCACTGCTATTTGCGGGGGGGGGGGGGGGGGGGGAATCAATGGTGCATTTGTGACACAAGCTTTAAGAATTCTGGAAAGAAGGTATGCTTCTGCTGTTCTTTCGCTGGAAAGCCTGCTTAGCCCACACTCTGGTCTCTTCCGGGGGGGGGGGGGGGGTGGACTTTGGACCTAACAGTAATGACCTTTCAACTCCTGCTCTGTGGCTCCTACTTACCCAGTGCATGACCACATCTCCCCTTCCTCAAATCTCCTTCATCACTCTCCTGGGGCTTTAACTAGATGCCCTGCTTGCGTGTAGTTCAGAGCCTTTCTTTGTAGGAGAAAGCTTGAAGAACCAACATGGCACGGGAGGACGTTTTTGGTTACTGTCCCTCTCTATCTCAGCTTTGCTTCTTCAGCAATCCTCACCCACCTTCCATGGAGCCAGAGAGACCCAGTCAATGGTGCCTAAAAACACTGAGGTGTGTTTGCCTTCTGAGAACTCACTATACCCTCTTCTCTCTACACCCTGCAACATACCTTTCTCAGCCTCTTCCTTCTGGAGTAACTGCCCTGGTCCTTAGCCATAAAGCTTCAACATTGCAGGGACCCAGGTTGGTCTTAGTGTCCTATTGCTATGAAGAGACACCGTGACCAAGGCAACTCTTACAAAAGAAAGCATTTACTTGGGGGTTTGTTTACAGTTTCTGAGGCTTAGTTCATTATCATCATGGCAGAGAGTTTGGAAGCACACAGGTAGACATGATTTTAGAGAAGTACCTGAGAGCTACATTCTGATCTACACACAACAGTGAGAGAGAACTGACTCTGGTGTGGGCTTTTGAAACCTCAAAGCCTGCCTCGTGTGACACACTTCTGCCAACAAGGCCGCACCCACTCTCACAAGGCCTCAATTCCTAATCCTCAAATAGTATACTCCCTGATGAGTAAGCATTCAAATATATGAGCCTATGAGGGCCATTCTTAGTCAAACCCCCACACAAGTGAAGCATTTTCTAGCTCTATTATTCCTCACCCCACTTCCACCACAATCCCTACCCTGCCCTGCCCTAGCCTTCTCTCATTGACCTGTAACTCTGGAAGCCTCTATACATTTATAAGATGGTCTCTCTACCTGACTTTACCTGGACTGTGAATTCCTTAAGAAATGAATTTTGTGTGCGAGGGGCAGGTAAAGAAACCGCCAACGTGACCACTCCATTAGAGGGAAGGTTTTTATTGTAGCTTAAGAGAAGGAAAAAGGATGTAGAGCAGAAAGAAAAGAAAGCAGACTGAGCATGGCCAGGGCTGGGGAAGCGGGAGAGAGTAGTGGAGCCAGCAGGGGCTAAAGCATAGCATGAGAGAGGAGACAGCGTGAGAGAAGAGAGAGTAGAAAACAGTAAGATGGCGCCAGAGAGCACAGGGTAGAGAATCATGCAGAATAGGAGGATTTGCTGAACTCCTGGAGAGAATTATCTGTCCTCACTGTGTCTGAGAGTCTCTAATGTTTATTCTTGGACACCTTCTTCCACTATTCCTCAACTCTCTGCTGAAACAGTTCTTTCCAATGACCTCCCATCCTTCGGATCACCTGGGCCGAAGCTCTCCCAGCATCATACAGCTCCCCTGTCTGCTCTTGCTCAGCATCCAAACAATCACAAATCCTGTTTATTTTTTTTCTCCAAGTCTTGAATCCAACTATTTCCTTTCCTGTCTATCACTGTTACCACAAGTGGTTTTGTCCTGGATTATAGCAATTGACTCCTAGCTCCTTGCCCCCGTCATCCCTTACCTGCCACAGTCAATGTTCAACCCAGAAGTCTTGTCATGTTAAAATATATGTTGGATCGCATTACACTTCCCAGCCAACACTACTGGAGAGTTCTGTGCTTGGCTGTGAGGGAGCTGTGGGAATTAGATTTACTCCATCATGAGCAAGGAAAAAAAAAACTCTACTAAGAAAGTGGTTTTCAGATATTGAAAAGTTGGAAGCTTGTAACTATGCTCCTTGCCATAACAAACAAATGAAGTGAGCCATGATTCTGCCATCTTACTGGCAAGAGATTATTTCCAAGTTGCAGGATGAGGAGAGGTCAGAATTCTTCCTAAATTGAGCAGACAGAGAGCTCAGTGGCCAATGTGTCTAAGGTTATAAACTTCCCTACCTGAGAAGTGAGGCCTGGGCAGGAGCGTTCCAGAGGCCTGTAAGCGGTTTCCCTGGAGCCAGGACTGAGTGTTTGTGAGAGCAAAGTATGTAATGATGGGAAAGTAAACCCCAAACACCAGAACACTGAGGCCGGCCCAGAGTCAACACATGTGGGTCAGGCACACTGAGGAGACCTCGTAAAACCTAAGGCACACGGTAGAAACCTCAGAGAAAGATTAACCTTCAGTGGAACTAATAGCACCATAGACTCTAAAAGAACCTTAAAAGAAGACTAAAAACATGAAAATATGATTTATGGAAAAGAAAATAAAATGGAAACAGACCCGGAGATGGCAAACATGATATACTCTCTAGACAAGGATGCTAAAGCACTTACTATAAAAATACTTCAGAGGCAAGAAGAAAAGAGATTCAAAAGAAGAACCAAATGTACCCCTGTGATATGTTATAACATGAAAGGACCCTGGAGACACGATGGTAAGTGTGATAGAACGGACACAGAAGGACTTCCACCACATGACGCCATTTATAAGGGCATCTGAACTAGTCAAACTCAGCGAAGCAGAGCGTAAAAGCGTAACCACCAAGGCAAGGGAAGAGCAGAGCTTTCTGTCTGATAGACAGTGTTTCAAACATGCAAGATGGAAAGGTTCTAGGATCTGCTGCTCAACAGTGCATATGTAGTAAGAATACTACAGGATACATTTAAAAAATCATGCCATGTGATCTTGTTTTGGAGCTGAGGTCTCACTATATTGCCCAGGCTGATTACAGACTCGTGTAACAAATGATCACCCTGCTTCAACCTCCTGAGTAGCTAGATTACACTCATACAGCAATGTACCTGTCACACCGTGTGTTTGTATAGGACGATAAAAACCAGTACTCAAATAGGACTTTTTAGAGGTATCTGATACAATGTATAAAATGAAACTACTCTTTAAGTATTAACAGCAGGTAAATGGGCAGAAATTTGCACCTTGTTTTAAAAAAGGAAACATTTTCATTAATATTTCAAGAATTAAAAGTCCAAAATAAAATGGAGAACTGAAGAAATACTACATTAAAATACATGAAGAAATAGAAATAATATCTGAAGCCATAGAAAGATACTCAAAAGAATTATTCACTAGATTAGAGAGATACAAATTTGCATCAGAATGAGATTCCAGTACAGGATCACGAGAACGGCCAACATCAAAGACTGAAATAACCAAGCTTTGGTAAAGAAGTAGAGACAGGGGAACCTCCATTTATTGCTAATAAAAACAATTATTAGAACAACTTGGCAGTTTCCCATAGAGTGTGTAAAGTCACATGCATTCTAGTCATTTATTATTATTTGAGTATTTTGCATTTTATTATTACCAGCAGTTTTTAGTTTTATGTCTCCATTTCATTTTAAAAGATTTTGAACCGGGCGGTGGTGGCACACGCCTTTAATCCCAGCACTCGGGATTAAACACAAACAAAACTCAGGAAAACAGATGTCAGCCTGATGTCTCATGCCTGGGTTTTCATAGCAGTATCAGTCACAATAGCCATCAGATAGATGCCAGTTTGCCAAATGTATGTCTATTTACTAAAACCTGCCAAACTGGACTTCAAAGGGTTAGGCTCATTATATAAAAACATTTACCTTAATAATGCTTTCAAAAGGTAATTGCTTAAAGAAAACCGATAATGTATCCTGGGGCTCTTGACAGAGGTTTAAATAAAATGTGTGATAATAATAGGAAGAATATCTGAAGGGAGGTGGCAAAGCACACTGCTTTAAGGTTATTTTAATGGCATATATATA
>NC_022014.1:56464356-56474918 GCF_000317375.1 Microtus ochrogaster | reverse complement strand
TATATAATATTTGAAGGTAAACTATAAGTCAAAGGCATATGCTGTAAGACTTGCTGAGCTTTTCAGAATATAAAACAAAGGACTGGTGATGTAGCTCAGGTTATAGAATGCTCGTGTAGCATGCATCAAGCCCTGGACTCATTGCCCAGTAGCACATACTGGCTGTAGTAATACATGCCTATGACCATACCAGGCAAGAAGTGGGGGTTGGAGAGGGGGTGCCAGAAATTCAAGAGTATCTTCGGCTAATTTAGTGAGTTTGAAGCCAATATAGCTTATATAAAATCCTGTCTCAAAAACTGTTTTTTTCTTTTTTGTTTTTTCGAGACAGGGTTTCTCTGTGTCACCCTGGCTGTCCTGGAACTAGCTATTGTAGACCAGGATGGCCTTGACCTCTCAGAGATCCGCCTGCCTCCCTAGTGCTGGGATTAAAGGTGTGTGCCACCCACCACACAAAAATAGGAAAAAGAAGGCTATAATTAACATAAGAAAACAATATACAAGTAGAATGACTATATACAATATAAACATGCAATAACTATATCAACAATGTCTAGTCAATTTGCATTTGACAAATTCAGAGAAAATACTCCATATCTATCCTATCTTAGTGTGTTTAAGTCTTGTACCTAATTTACTTTCTATCATAACTTGCTTTCTGCTTTCAGGTAAATAAAGAAAACTATAACTATCTAGTCTTCAATTCTCTCAGAGACCCAAAGAAGGAAATAATACTAACTGAGTAAGCAGGAAGTACAAGCAAGCGACTTCCAGCAAGCGTGAGAAATGACAGAAACAGCTGGCTGCCTGGACAGTAATATTGGAACATCTATCTTCAGCCTATAGGCCTACCATATCCGACAGACTTTTCTGTGAAGCAGGATATTCTTGAACGGCTGTCTCTCCTTGGCTTGACAATGTTTGACAATCACTTTCTTTTGTGTCTTGCTTGCCCAATTAGGACACCATACTGTCAGCAGTCAAAGCAAGGACATTTTCTTGCCCAGTGGTTTACTTTTCCACAAAGAAAGTAAACTCCATGTGTAATTTCTTCAATGCCCATTATCTTCTCTGAAGTAAATTGATGCTACCAGGGGCAGACATGTCTCATAGTCATAAAAAGGGCCTATGTTATTAAAACATCTTAAATTCTATATTCTGTAGATCTCTAAAGTTTTTGAAGATAACCTTTCTAAAATATATCTTTGTTTGACCTTGAAAACATACTTAATGTGACTACAAGTTCAATTATAATAGATGTCTAATTACTAACCTGAATTTCCTTATTATCCTAAACAATTGGTAATAATAACTTTCAAAGACTAGAAATTTGCATTACATTCTTAAATGTGCTGTATAGGTACAATACCTTGACCAAGATATAAATAACATATGTACAGTATGTTTTAACCAAATTAATCTCAAATTTGTATCAATATGCAAAATTTGTATACAATATACAATAATTCAATCCAATGTAAAACATTTAAAACTAGTAGTTGCTTTTTAAAAATAGATTCAATAATCTACCTTTTTTATATATTTCTATATCCTCCCTTTTTTCTTTTCAGAGCAGATTCAATTATCTACCCTTTTATCCTGTCATATCTATATCCCCCTTTTTCTTATCAAAGTAAGAACCTTGAATCTAATTTCCTTTGTTTAACTTTTTTCCTGACCATTACCAATAATAACTTATAACCAACATCCCTAAACAATGGCATATATCCATAATTCATTGAATGACCAAAAATTATCCACCCCACTTCTTTGGAATGTAGTTGTCATATTCTTAAATTTACTTGCTGCTGTCTGTGACAATATCTTTAGGGAATCCTGAAAAGAAAACTTTTGGCTAATTGTTAAGCCCTGGGAGAGGTAGCTGAATCATTTAGTGTCCAGTCTACGTGTAATGGGAAAGTGCAGGACTTGTTTCAAGACCTGGCTAGAGCAGTCTGTTAGACTGGATCATCTCAGCTAGCCACCAGGAATTGTCCTGAGATGTTTGTAGTCCAAAGTTGATTTTTAGGTGGTGTTTTTCAGCTTGTTGGAGTTATCATAGTCCTGGAGGAATCGTCATTGTGGGGCTCCATGCTCCTTATAGAGACTTCAAAGGTCACTGTTAGGAGTGCTCATGGTTCACTGCAGAAAACTGATAGAGACTCAAACCCAAAATCATGTACAGGAAATTTTCTAGAATTAGTTAGTACTCTATATGACCACTAATATCATTTCAAAAAGTTTAATATATATGTATAGACATAGATATAAATATCAATCTTATAAATCTTTTGCCTTAAGAAAAGTTGTTAAGGGGTAAATATAAAACCAAAGGATTAGAAATCAGTTGCAATAAAATAGTCTTTAAATATTTGGGTTTTTTTCTGTCCCATATCAGGTGGCTCTTCTGACTTGAGACAGAGATTTTGGATTTCACTTTAATAAGCATGCTTGGGTTTACTGAAGGAGAGAGCCACACTTCAACTCCAAAGCCAGCTCTGATTTTTAAGTGAGTCGGGATTACCATTATATTGAGAAGTAAGGAGCTACGTATGTTTAGGTGCTGAGATTTTACCCTGCAGAGAATATTGGTGTCATAAGTCAGATTTTGTGTTGCTTGGTGATTTTTTCTGGATAGCTGTATTTTCTTCTTTAGGTGTCTAGATGTCCAATGTCTCTTGACTTCTTGAAGATGAATATTGTCTATTTTCCTGCAAAGACAAGAACAGAACGAACACTGTTCTAACCCTTATGAGGTTTCCTTACAATTTGTACAATTGTCACCTCTAAAGATGAGCTATCACTTCTCTTTATCAAGAGGTTTCTCCTTTTCATACCGAATCTTCATTCATTTTAATGGTATCCATAGCTTTTCTTCTCCTGTGGAAAAAGAGTGAAACCCCTTCCCTGATGGAGGAAGGTCATTGGCTAATAAAGAAACTGCCTTGGCCCATTTGATAGGCCAGCCTTTAGGTGGGTAGAGTAAACAGAACAGAATGCTGGGAGGAAGAGGAAGTGAGCTCATACGCCTTAGCTCTGCTCTCTGGGGCAGACGCAATGAAGCTCTGACCCAGGATGGACGTAGGCTAGAATCTTTCCCATAAGCGCACCTTGGGGTACTATACACGTTAATAGAAATGGGCCAAGCAGTGTTTATATGAATACAGTTTGTGTGTCGTTATTTTGGGGCATAAGCTAGCCAGGCGGCCGGGAGCTGGGTGGCAGGAACGCAGCCTGCAGCTCCTACTACAGAATGGCCCCCAATGTGTGGAGAACTATATCCACAGAAAGCCTGAGAAAGCTTGGGAAAGAATAGAGTACAGCATGGCTTCTCGGTAGCAGCAATTTCTCAGGTCTGCTCTGCTTGCTAGAGGCAAGCAAGCACTCTCATCTAAGAGAGGCTTCCTGACTCAGCTTTAGCTGCAAAACCCTGCAGCTCTTAAGAGGTCCTGCCACGAAACATTTAAATGGTGTTGATAAAAGCCGACGGAATGCTTGTTTGTTTTCAGCAGTAGCAGAAAAAAAACCTGTGTTGTTTTAAAATGCCGGCTTTCTGGGCCTTCCAGCCAGGGCAAACTCTGACTGTTTGAGGCAGGAGGGCCAACTACAGAGAGAGGACTTGAGTGTTGTCTGCTGCAGTTTGCTTGCTGGCAGGGACTTTAAAATGCCATAGAGTTGTGGCAGTAAACATGGCTACAACCGGTACCTCCACCATGAGGCTGGAAAGCTAAGGAATGGGCTGAATCTACCTGCCAAAGCCACGGCTTTAATCCTACCTATATTGCTCCGTAATTTAAAGGCTCATGTGTTCAGAAAAAGAGAGAGAGATACAGTAAAGAGAGATTCAAAAACAAAGAAAACCTCTAAATGATTACAGTGTGTTGAAAATATATGCAGACTAAAAGTTAAAGTTCTTAAAGTAAAAAACAAAAAAAAGGAAGAAAGAGAGTAGTTGAGTGTGGTAGGATACACCTTTAATTACAACACTTGGAAGGCAGAGGGAGATTGACCTCTGTGACTTCAAGTGTGGTAGCACATGCCTTTAATCACAATGCCTGGGAGGCAGAGACAGAAGGATCTCTGAGAGTTCAAGGACAGCCTGGTCTTCAGAGTTATTCCAGGACAAAGATACCCTTGCTACAGATATAATGTTTTCTATGATATTCTGAGGCCTTCAACACATTTCCAATCAATAATTGATCAATTTCTGCAATATGTTGTGTTAGAGGACCTGGCAGATCCATACAGGATCAGATGTGTGTTATGTACATGGGATGATGCTTATTCCTGATTATATATTGTACCTGAATAAATAATAAAATAAATTCTGTATCATCTGGTACAAATTCAATGGTTTCTATATGCAAAACAACTCTTTTTGCATATTGCAAATAGGTAACTATGTTGATAGATTCTTTAAAATCTCTTAGTACCATGAGAATAGCATATAATTCTATATAGACAGGACCATAAGGGCTTTGACCCACTTTACTTAAATTTTCCAAATTGTAACCTGACTTTCCTGGTTTATTTGCATCAGTATAGAATGTAGGGGCTCCAGTTATTGGTGTGTCCCATACAATGTGAGGAAGGCTCCAGTTAGTTTTCTTTATAAGTCGAATTCTCTCACTTTGGGATAATAGTGGTTAATCTCTCACACACACAAATTACTACAAGCTCTTTAGCAGGGTTCACTTTCTTTCTGTAATTTGTTAATTCCATCATTAGTGAATGGTACTACAATTTCTACTGGGCCTCCTTCTGCTAATTGATCAAATCTCAATTTTCCTTTAATAATTAACTCAGAGACCTTTTCCACATTAGTTTTTAACCTTTTACTCAGTTTACATAAAATACATGTTAAGATAATATTTTTCCTATGCATTAAAATTCTTGTAGGGGAACATTTGGAGGGTAATAATGACCAGAATGTAGTTAAGATTCAGATCCATGCAATCCACATGTGCTTCCTGTAATTTCTCTTCAACCAAAGTTAATTCACTGTCAGCTTCAGCTGATAATTACCTGGAACTATTTAAGTCCTTTTGGCCATCTAAGGTTTTGCTTAGAATAATCAGGTCATCATGTTCTTCCCAATACTGAGAAGTAGATGGAAAATATCTCTTAGCAATCTTTGGAAGTCTAATAGAGTTTGCAATCAATCTCTCCTGATTTGCACATTGTGTGATTTAATTTTCTGTAAACTTATTTTATAATCTAAATAATTAATATAATCTTTTCTTTTTATTCTTAAGAGAAATTTATAATTCCCAACAAGGAAAAATTTTCTTCTTCAAACATTCTTTCTAAAGTATTTACATTTGAATCAGGTAGCAAAATGTCGTCCATATAATGGTAAACTATAGATTCAGGTAATTGCTTACATATAATTTCCAATGGCTGACTTAAAAATATTGGCACATTGTGGGGCTATTCATATTCCCTCTGGGAGAATCTTCCACTTATATCTTTTAATAGGCTGAGAATTATTATAAGTTGGCACTGTGAAGGCAAATTTTCTTTGACATTTTCTTATACAGGTATAGTGAAGAAACAATCTTTTAAATCAATAACTATAAGAGGCAATTCTTTGGCAATAGGGAAGGCAAAGGAATTTCAGATTGTAGAGATCCCATTGGCTAAATCACCTCATTAACAGCTCTTAGACCTGTTACCATTCTCCATTTTCCAGATTTCTTTTAAACAACAAACACAAGAGAATTCCAAGGGCTGGTTGATTCTTCAATATGCTGAGCATCTAGTTGTTTTTGTACCAGCTGTTCTACAGACTTGAGTTTCTCTTTTGATAAAAGCCATTGCTTAATCCATATAGGTTTCTTAGTTAACTATTTTAAAAGTAGGACCATTAGTTCCTCTGAGAGTTTGACAGTTGTTCTGTGTTTTTGTACAGCCCAAATGGTCCATGTCCATTTTTTATAGTACCTTATAATATCCTTCCTAGAAATATGAATTGGTTTATGGTCTGTTCCTGAGACTGCAGGAATGTTTATATAGGTTTTCCATTGCTGCAACAGATCACAACACCATAGATTCACTGCTATTATTAGTCACATGTGGCCTAGCCTTCCTCTCTGTCCTTCTAGCCCTATGCATTCAATCCATCTCTTGGTTTGTTTTACCTGAGATAGAGTTCCAATTCCTAGGAATTGAACACCTGCCTCCTGAAGAGGCCAATTTGGATGCTAAGATTCTGAAGTAATAGTAATCACATTTATACCTGTGTCTAATAATTCTTCAATTATTATGCTATTGATTAGTACTCTCAGCTTTGGTCTTTGATCATTTATAGAAGTCTTTTGAAATAACTTTTCTATTTTCTACTGGAATTTTTGATTCATCCTCCATGGGTTATTCTATCATCCAAAGCAGTATGATTGTTTTTAAAACAGGCACTGAATTTTCTAATATTTCTGGGGAGGTGTGCCCTCTGCAGTAACACAGAATGACTGGACCACTTTCAACCTGGGGGCCTGTGAGAGCCCCCCCGCAAGGAGTTCCCCAATGGTAATGGGTTGCCTTGTTTGTCTCTTTTTGATCTACATTCATTGGTCCAATGTCAGCCTGTGCTGCATCTTCTGTATAATTCAGAAGTTTGGCACCTTGTATTTGGGTCATTCCCAGAAGAAATATTATTTCTATGAACACCCTGTCCACAATCCCTTCTCAGATGGCCTATTCTACCATGATAAAAACATTTAGTATTTTGATGTCTCTTCATACCTTTGGCAATTGCTTCTCCTACCCAAGCCTCAGTGTCAAAGGAATCAACACTGGCTGTGTATAGGATCCATTCATCCACTACTGCTGACCTATATGGGCCCAAGTATCTTTTTGTATTCTAAATTAGCATTTTCAAAAATCAGAGATTCAATGAGTACTCACCTAGCTTCTACCCCTATTTGTACAGCTTTAGTTAATCTTTGCAAAAAGTTACTAAATATTTCTCTTGGGCATTGTATAAATTTAGTATATGATTCAATTCTATTTCCTAGTTCTTGACTCCTGTCCTAAGGCAGCAGTATGGCATAGGGACAAGATGTGTTCATTGTATATACTTTATTATCTGGATCAGCATAACATCCTTCACCAAGAATGTGATCTTGGGAAGCCTCAAAACTTCTGACTCCACCTTGATGTTCAAGAACTTTAGCTTCCTTTCTACAATAACTCTTTCATTGTATCTGTGGACCATGGTCTAATACAGCTGACACTAACTGAAGCCAATCATATGGAGTAACCCTACTTCTTAAAGCCCATGTCTTTACCAACTGCCTCACATAAGGTGAATGCATGCTATGAGACACTACTGCTTGGTTAATATCTTTCAGCTCTTTCATACATATAAGCTCCCATTTACATTCTGTATATTCTTTTGGCTATTTACTATTTTCTGGCTTTTCAGAAATAGTAACAGGATAAGTAGCTAAAGCTCTTGGTAAGTCATCTCTGACTCTGAGAGGTACTGGTGATGTTAAGTCTTCAATATTTTCATTTGTCTGTACCTCATCTCCTTGCTTATCAGTTCTGAAAAGTTCTTCAATGGTTTCAAATCTTTGTATCACTGCCTTTTGTAAGGTCTGAATTTCTTGACTTGTGAATATGTCTAACGATTTCATCAAATCTATTAATTTAATTTCTGGTTCTCTTCATGTACATATGACACCAAGTACTTAAGTTTTTCCATTAATGATATCTTCTCATCCTTAGAGATTATTTGGATGGCATGTAGATTGCCTTCCAGGAGGGATGTTCTATCTGTTAGCTTGTCATAACTTTTTAACAGATTTTGATTGTCAACTTCAACAGTTTGAATCCTTCAGATAATCTCTCATTATCATTCTGCAAGTTTCATAACCCATTTGCATGGTGTGAATTTTGCCTGTCAAATTATGGTTATCATTTTCAATGGTATGAATCCTTTCATCTAACTTCTCATTACTAGTCTGTAAAGTCTGTATCAATCCTAAAGTTTCTCATTCTTGACTCTGTTATCAAACCATTTCTTTAAGAATATAATATGAGCCAGGTGGTGGTGGCACACAGCATTAATCCTAGCACACAGGGAGGCAGAAACAGGTAGATCTCTGTGAGTTCAAGGCCAGCCTGGTCTACAGAGTGTGTTACAGGACAGCCAGAGATACACAGAGAAACCCTGTCTTGAAAAAACAAAAACAAAAAAGCAACAACAAAAAATAATATCATATGAAGTATCAAACTAATAACAGCTATGGCTAAGAAAGTATACATCCCAGGTATGTCAAAGGCCTCCTCTAGAATTCCCCCCATAGTAGAAATGAAAAGGTTTTTGAATTCCTAGATGGTGATATTGTCTGCAATTATCAGATGACTTACCTCCATTAAAATCCTGGTTCAGATGAGAATTTTAAAGTGTAATAACAATGTGGCCTAGCAGGTGACACAGTTATACCACTAGAGCAGTCCAGAGATGCTGGTTAGCTCCTTCTCTACACTGTAAATATGAATACTTTGATTGATTTAGAAAAGAAGTTGACTGGCCAATAGCTCAATAGGTTAGAGTTAGGTGGAAGAACCAAACTGAAAATGATAGGAAGAAGGGCAGAATCAGAGGAGAGGCCAGCGAGCCACCAAGGAAGCAGGACTTATAGAAAATGAGGCAACAAGCCATGAGTCATATGACAAAGCTAGGATAAGAAACATGAGCTGATTTAAATGTACAAGTTAGGTAGTAACAAGCCTGAAGTATCAGCTAAGCATTTACAATGAATATAAATTATTTGGGAGCTGCTGGTGGGACAGAAACTTCTGCCAATACAGAGATTATGGAAAATGCCAAACTTTTTGAAATTAACTATATTCAAAGAAGAAATAACAATAGAAATTAGAAAATACTTGAATTAAATAAAACTAAAATACAGTATATAATCTATGCAACAAAATGAGTATATAGAGAGAAGATTAGGGTACTCCATGCTTACTGTAGAAGAGAAGGAAGGTTTAGAATCAATAACTTAAGCTTCCATCTTAAAGCCCAGAAAAAGAAGAGCATGCCAGGCCCAAATAAACAGAGGGAAAAAAGAATAAAGAACAGAAGTTGCTACTTTTCTGTGGCTGAAAAAACAATAAAATAAAATTGCTTCTCTGAAAAGATAGTGTTTGTAAAACTCTAGCCATAATAGTCACAAAAGGAAGAGAATTATCAATTTGGCATAACACAGGAAATATTCTTAACATCCAAAGAGTAATAAATATGAAAAACTTTATGCCAACATTTGATGACTCAAATAGAGCAAAGTCTTTTGAAGAAGTAAAACCACAAAACTTTCTGATAAAGAGATAAATAACTGAATTAGTCTTATAGCCACTAAAGAACTGAATTTATAGTTTAACAGTCTTACCACAAAGAGATTCTGTACCCAGATGCTTTCAGTGGCAAAAGCATCAGTTAGTGCAAAGTTTTCTTCACAACAGAAAGAGATAGAACTCTTTCCAATTCATTTACCCCGTTGCTAAACCAGACAAAAAACACAGAAAAATTATATGTCAACATCTATCATTAAAACTGTCTTTAAATTGTCAGAATGGATTGAGTTGTATTTTAAAGTCACTTAAACACTGCCAAGAGCAGTGCATCTAAGGTATGGAAAGTGGGTTAAACACTGGAAAATTAATCAGTGTCCTTTAATATCTTAATTATAATACAGAAGTATCATCTGATTGATTATAGAGAAAGCATTTAACAAAATTTCACATGTATTCCAGAAGTCTGGGGGAAAGAGGAGCATTCTGGGCTTTATGAAGGATGTCTACAAACAGCCCTCCACATCTGGTACACATAATGAAAGAATCAACACTTTCCTCTTAAACTTGGGAAGAGCTGAGCTTACCACCCATTTCAACACCACTCTGGAGGGCCTATGCCGTATAATGGTGTGAGAAAAACATGAAGACATACAGACTTTAAGAAGTATGAACTTCTGACTGTAGACAGTGTGACTACCAACCGGAAATCCTAAACAACCGAGTAAGAGAGTTAGTAAGATTTAGGATTAAAGATTATCACAGAAAAATCAAAGTTCTTAGAAACGGACAATAAATAGCTAGAATTGAAATAACAAGACAGAATCCTTCCCAATGGCATAAAAATGTGACGCAGGGACAAAGCTAACTGATAAAATGTTAATGAAAGTGGCCAAGAAGACCTTATGAAAAGAGAGAGCTGTGTATGTGCTCGTGAATTGGAAGACTCAACTGGTTACGAGGTCAGTTTTCCTCAATACACTCAATGCAATCCCAATAAAAATCACAAATGATTTTTTTAAAAAGAAATTGATGAGATAATTCTGCGATGTATATAAACAAATGAAGGGCCTAAAATAGACATAATAGGTCATTTTGAATAATAAAACCAGAGACTGGAGCCGGGTGGTGGTGGTGCACGCCTTTAATCCCAGCACTTGGGAGGCAGAGGCAGGCGGATCTCTGTGATTTCGAGGCCAGCCTGTTCTACAAGAGCTAGTTCCAGGACAGGAACCAAAAGCTACGGAGAAATCCTGTCTCAA
>NC_022014.1:56448747-56464256 GCF_000317375.1 Microtus ochrogaster | reverse complement strand
AAAAAAAAAAAAAAAAAAAAAAGCAGAAACTGGAGAGATGTCTCAGTGATTAAGAGCACTGGCTTACTTGAAAGTCCCAAGGTTTGATTCCCAGCACCCATATGCTGGCTCGTAACTGTCTGTGACTCCTGTTCTAGGGGACCAGACACCCTCTTCTGGTTTCTATGGGTACATACATACATGCAGACAAATACTCATGAGTGTAAAATAAAAGTAAAAATGAACTTGGAGAGGTCACACCAGCAGGCCTCAAGATTTACATACTGTGATCTAAAATTGTTACAAGTTTTGCACAAGAACAATGAAGCTGTGGGAGCTGCTTTACCCAGTCTGGAACTTCCTATAAGGCCAGAGCCATCACAATCGCTTGGTATTTGCTAAGAGAAGGCTCACATAGACTAAGAAAACAGTATTGGTGAAACAACAGCTAAAAGGCTGGGGATATTTCCAAACTGTTTATCTAGTGGGAAATTAATATCAAAAGTATGTAACGAATCACATAACCCAGTGGTAAGAAAACGACCAAGTTAAGGAGTAGGGAAAAGAGCTGGAGAGATGGCTCAGTGGTTAAGAGAACACAGTGCTCGTGCAGAGAACTCAAGTGTGGACTCAGGACCCAGGTTAAGTAGCTGATAGCAACCTGTAACTCCATATCCAAGGGGAGCTGATGCCCTCTTCTGGTCCCCATGAGCACTGCATTCATGCACAGATATCCCTACACGGAGAGACACATAAATACCTACTTAAAAATAATAAAAAATAAATCTTAAACAAAAACAATGGTAAAAGAGTAGGTAAGACATTTTTCCTAGAGAAGACACATCTGACCAAAGAGCACTGAACATTTTCAATTACCCAGAAAGGCAGCTCAAAACTGTTACAGGATATTGCCTCAGACTCAGTAAGATGGCAGCTATCGAAACAGTCAAGGAAACGGACCCTGCGGCTCAGTAGATTCACCTTCCTAGGATGTATAAAGCGTTGGTTCAGTCCCCCCACTGTCAAAATAATAAGAAAATATCAAACGATAACTCCCCAAATTGATGGGTATAGAGAAAAGAGAATCCTTGCAAGCTCTTGGTGGCAATGCACATTGTTACAGTCATACTAGAGAACATACTGAGGAAATTGGAAATACAGCTACCATACGACTCTCACGCCTCCATTAGGTGCATACACGAAGGAGAACACACCCCCACATGCCCACCCTTGCTGCAGCATCTTGCCCAACATCCAAGGTTGGATCTGCCCATGAGAGAATGGCGAGGGAAGCTGGCCACGATGTACAATGGAATATTATTTGGGCTTTAAAAAGGAGACCCTGCCATTTTGCACAACAGGAGTGCATCTGGAAGACATTCTGCTAAGTGGAATAAACCAGACATGGAAAGGAAAATATTGCGTGATCTCAATTATTTGTGGCGCTTTAAACAATCAGCTATGCAGACAGAATAAAACCATGTTTCCACATACAAAATCAATGTATTTATTGATTTTCAGCTAACGTGCTCATGTAATCCAATGGCTAGTGCGTCAGCGTTTCAGCAGAATGTGCCAGGACAATTGGCTAGAGATAACCCGTTGTTGCCTTTTCTGCACTATATAAACAGTCACTGGAAGTGATCTGTGGATAAGCATAAGGGCTAAATGGATGAAGATCATAGAAGAAAACACAAGAGAAAAATATCTTTAAGCTTGAGATTTGTTATCTCTGATAAAGAAAGCACAGACTCTAAGAAGGAAAAGAAAGAAAAATTGCATTTAATTGAAATAAAACATCTGCAAGATAAAGTAGGCAGCTCACTTTTTAAAGTGGGCAAAATTTGAATAGATTTTTTTTTTTTTTTGCCAAGGAACATATATAGATGGCAAACAAACCAGTGAGTAGAAACTAAATGTAACTGTCATTAGCAAAATGCAAATTAGATCCCCAGAGAATACCACCCCTGGCTCCATAGAAAGGCTAAGATGAAAAGTGGGTGTTGAGGACATAGAGTGACTGGAAACAAGGGGAAGCAGACTTGGACCTGCAGCAGGTCCTCACGAAGCCGTGTTCTGTGACTGACAAACCCCACTTTGTCATTTTGGTATTTTAACCAAGCCGAGGGAGAACTCAGCACCATAGCAGAGTTTGGAAAGTTTTATTTATGGTAAGTGAATGGAAGGGTCAATTCCAATGTTTGTCGACTGGAAAATGGACAGCCAATTTAATAGGAAACAGAACTGAAAGATCACATCGAAGTTTCCACATGGGCTACAAAACTCGGCGGCTCTCACAGGACTACACACTCCCTGGCTAGAGTATATGACTTTCTAAAAGAAAATGAACAGTCAGAAGAAACCAGATCGCGGAGAGCTGAGGACCGGGACTGAGAGGACCACACCGGCCTAGGCAAACCTCAGGGGAACGTTCCTCGGTGTTGAAAGCCTTCTATATCTCAATTAAGATTTCAGTTTCACAACTGCGAACATTTGTCAAAACTCATCACACTAGAGTTCTTTAAAAGGCAAATTCCCTACCTAAAAATATTTAGAAACGCTTAGGCAAAGCAAAACAAAACAAGAAACCACCCTTCTTCAAACAAGACAAAAACACCTTCCCGAAAGCCCAGTTCCCTTGTTTATAAAGTCGTAGCTGCTGTGACGCAAGCTTTCCACAGTAATGTTATCTTGGCATGAGTCCGAGGTCCTTGCTTTGACTTGCACTTGCCAGTATGTGTTGTGGATAAATAAAGATACAGGACATTGATGACAAGCATCTATTATTATGCTCCTACATCTGGGGAGTTGCACAGCTCTGAAACGAGTATGATATTTAAGAAGAGAAGCAAAAAAGACCCAGCAATTTTTTTCTTTTTTTCTTTTTTTCAGAATCCAAGCAGATGCCAGACTCCAGACCACGGTGAAAACAATTTGTTTTTGAATTCGGCCCTGCCCTCTTTTCTTCATTGGCAATGGAATGTTTGTTGATTGGGGGTGAAAGAAGAATTCCCAAAAATATCCCTGTTTATTTCTCACGGCCTAGGCGGCATCAAGGTTCTGACACCCAGCGCTGTGAATTGTAAACACGTGCTCATAGTTGACACAATTACACTCCAAGTAACTGAGTCTGTCTGGTTATTTCTCCCATTTTCTTGCCTCTGATGAGGGCCCACTTCCTGGCCCATGTTTATATCCTATTCCTACTCTATGAGCAAATTCCCAAGGGCTGACCCTTAGTGCCCAAAATCCTCAGAAATAGCATTGCCCCAAATGACCTGGGTGCCCCATCATCTCTGCCTGTCCTAGTCAGGAGGACTATTGCTGGGATGAGACACCATTGACCACAAACAAGTTGGGGAGGAAAGGGATTATCTGACTGACATACCCTGAGTCATAGTGCATGGAATGGAAGCCAAGGCAGGAACTCAAACCCAGTGGGAGCCTAGAGGCAGCAGCCTTTGCAGAGGCCACAGAAGAGTGTTACTTACTGTCTTGCTCAGCCTGCTTTCTTATAGAACTCAGGACCACCAACCCGGGGCTGGCCCCAAACACAAAAACGGGCCCTCCCATATCAATCGCTTGTTAAGAAAATACTCTTTAGCCGTGCCTATAGCCCCATATTTTTGTTTGTTTGTTTTGTTATTGTTGTTCGAATATAGGATTTTTCTGTGTAGCCCTGGTTATCCTGGAACTCATTCTAAAGATGTCCTCGAACTCACAGAGATTCACCTGCCTGTGCCTCCCTAGTGCTGGGATTAAAGGCGAGTGCTACCACCATCTGTCTACTATAGCCCCGCCTTATGGACACATTTTCTCAATTGAAGTTCCCATCTCTCTGATGGCTTCAGCTTGTGTCAACAGAGAACTAGCCAGCACACTGCCCAAATCTCTACTCATTTCAGTGTGAGATAGATTTTCTAAATCTACTCCTGTAGGGATTGTCTAAACCATACTTAACACAGACTGAACCATAATGATAATTACTTCACTTTTTAATAGTAATAATGATAACACAGCGACAACTATCACTCTGCTTTGGTAGCTGGGCTTAAGGCAGTGGCTACACCTGCTCCTCATACCAGCATGAGGCACAGATATCATCTGCGTTCTTATCACGAGGGACCCAAGCTCCATGGTCTCAGAGGCTTCGCTCACACCAGGAATCTAGGAAAAAGAGGTCTGAGCTCCAACTCATCTTCTTTTCTGACTGAGAAGGACCAAGAGCTCACCCTACGGATTAGCCAGGACATATTGGTCCAGCAAACTAACAACACAGGGTAAGGTTTTAGAAAGAGAAAGAGATGATAGTTTTCTTTGGTCACACCAAGTCAAGTCCCCAGACAACTGCTCTTCCCTGCTGACTGGTGGCAGGAAGGCTTAGGTGGCACCTCAATGATTTGGCAGCCATGTGATCCTTATCATTCTCTAAACTATACTAGACATCACTAGCCATAGTCTCAGCCACCAAGCTCTTAGAGGGCTTCGGAGTCATTTCTTCATTCCGCTGAGGCACCTCCAGCAGCTGATCACCGTTGATGGCTAAACCATGGGTCACTTCTAGCTGTGATGAACTTGTTTGTCTTATGCTTTCCTGCTCCCCATCTGCAGGTGAGGGCAAAGCTAAAGATGACAGGAACGTGCTGGAGAGTGTCATCCAGTGACTAGTCCATGGTGCGTCTCACCCGAACGCCCACTGTGCAGCTGTTGTCACATCTGTCAACCCTAGAGCACCAAGAGCAACATCTTCCGCAGTGTGTGCATTTACTTTTACATTTTCTGTCAACTTGGCACAAGCTACAGTCATCCGAGGGAACAACAATGGAAAAATACCCCCTATCAGATTAGCCTCTAGGCAAGAACTTTGAGGTTTTTGATTTGTTTTGTTCCTTTTAAACTGATGATTGATGCGAAGGGACACGTCACTGTGGTCAGAGGGTCAACTGAGCAAGTCGAGAGAAGCAAGCCAGTAAGCAACATCCTTCTGCTTTACCTTTTGCCTCCCAGGTTCCTGCCTTGGTTTCCCCTAATGATGGACAGTAACCTGTAAGCCAAATAAAACCTTTCCTCTCCAAGTTGCTTTTGGCCATGGTCTTTATCACAACAATAGAAAGATAGACAGTGAAGTGGCAGGCAAGAATTCAGTGTGTGGAAATATACAGTCTAAAGCAGTACTTCTCAGCCTTGGCTACAGAATAGAATCATGCCAGGAGGAGCCTTTCTATCACGCAGATTCCCAAATGCCATTCTAGACAAAGTAACGTCACATCTAACTATGTTTCCAAAAGAACATCATATAGACAAATGCTCACACATGCACCGAGGTAGCGTGTAAAAGGACATCAACAGGGCAAGTAATAGAAAGGGGCAAGAGCAGGACACAATTTATCTGATCCTGGGAAATGGGGAAGAATAGGGAGCGCTAAATAGGGAGGAGGAGAGATAAATACAGAAGACAGAGAGGGCTGGGGGATTGGAATAACAGTGAGGATGATCTGAAAAGGTCATAAGGAATCAATTTAAGTATCTACCAAAAAAAAATCAACAACAAAAACCCCTGTAATACACATCTGTGAGTCTCTATGTAAATATATATGGCTTAAATGAACTTTTCTCATCTGGACCGTCAATGCTACCTCCAAGAGTCAAAGACCATACAACAAAACCCCGAACTCCAGGCATGAGAAACCCCCTATCAAGTTGTTCAAGCTGTTGTCCAGGGTTGTCCAAGAGACTCCCAAAACATTACCCAGGCTGTTGCTGTTGCCTCCTAGAATTAGAAGGTACGTCCCTATTTTTGAAGACACCACGCACTTCAGAGGCAGGGTTCAGACAGAGGACCTCAGTTGTAACCTACCTGAATGCCTCTTTCTTAGTTAGGATTCCTATTGCTGTAAAGAGACACCATGACCACAGCAACAACATTCAATGTGGCGGTTCACTCACAATTTTAGAGGTTCAGTCCATTATCATCATGGCAGTGTGCAAGCAGACATGCTGCAGGAGCTGAGAGTCCTTCCATCTTGATAGGCAGGCCACAGGAAGTTATCTAATAGTCACACTGAGGGAAACTTGAGCAAAAGAGACCTCAAAGTTACAGACTTTGAGGTGTAATAGTCACAGTGACAGACTTCCTCCAAGAAGGCCACGCCTCCAAATAGTGTTACTCCCTTTGGAGGTAATTTTCTTTCAAACCACAACAGCCTCCTTCCTGAAGACTAGATTTCATGGTATCAAAAGGTACTATGCAAGCTTCCAATGTAGGAAAGCAACCAACAGTCCTACTTAGCTTTAATAACTATGGACCACAAAAGGGACCAGCAAAGCACGATAGCACCAAACGTACAATAGTGGTGCACATGCCCTGCCAGCAACCAACTTCTCTCTAATTGGACTTAAGACCCCCTCAACAGGAGGGGCAGTAAGCATTGTAAGATACCTAGGCAACTATCCAGGGCTAATGAAGCCGTGGCTCTTTGAGGAGACCATGCAACTGCCATTTTACTAAACTGGCATAATCCCAACCAATATTCTAAACCTTTGTCCACAGATAAGCATACTCCTCACCCCTTTTCAATGAAACTTCTCTTTGTAACAAACAGAGACCACTACAGAAAACCACAACCAATGAAAATGTAGAATTGTGGAGTCTAGTCCCAACAGATGTATCTACAAAATGATTTCTACACCTAAGATTCAGGGGTCATTGTAGAAGAGCGGGTGGGTAGAAAGATTGTAAGAGGATCAGTGAGTTTCCTGTGAAAGTGTGTCTTCTAGTAATGTCAGGAGCTACAACCCATCAAGTCTCCCCAACATGGCTGCCCAAACGTGAGCTGAAGAAGAGCCAGCCATAGATATGCCAAAGTGGATATGGAAAAGGCTGGGAGGCCTCAGACCTACATAAAGAACAAGCAGCCAAAGAACGCTGAGAGACAGAGAAATAGTTTCCCTCAGGGAAGAGCACACCACTGTTTGTCCAATACCAAATGCTCAGCCCTGAAAACACACATATACGTAACATCATACAGACAAGCTGGCTGTATATACGTATTTAGGAATATATATGTATCATACATGCATGTATGTAACAATAAATAATTAAAAATAGAGGTCATAAAATTTGAAAGAGAGAGAGGAATGGTATATGGGGAGTGGTCTGGAAGGAGGAGAGAGAAGGGGGAAATTATGTAATTATAATCTCAAAAAATAAATAATTTTCAAAGGCCACCAACAAAAGCTGCTTACAAAAGCAAATAATGGGAGAAACCGCAGTTCGCAGTGTTCATCAGAATGACAGGTGAGTTGATACAATGCCTGCAGTTGAAAGCTATGTACGTATTTAAATAGGAGAGCACAGTATGTCAGTATAAAAACATCTTAAGACACCATTTAGGAAAAATTAAGTTCAAATATGTATAGTATTATGGAATTCATAAAAATCTTAAAATAGGTTGAATACCGTATTTCTCTATTGACACAGACATAAGAAGAAAACTACTAGGAAATAGAAACATAAAATTGAAATTCTGGATAGTGATCGCTTGTGGGGGAAGAACAGGGAAATGGGACAAGGAGACTCAACTGTCTCCCGAATAGTTCACTAGAGCAGTGGTTCTCAACCTGTGAGCTACCATCCATTTAGAGGCTGAGCAACCCATTTACAGGGGTTGTATATCAGATATTTGTATTATGATTCATAATAGTAACAAAATTACAGTTATGAAGTAGCAGCAAAAATAATTTTAGAGCTGAAAGTCACCACAACATGAGGTGGTGTATTAAAGGGTCTCAGCATTACAAAGTTGAGAACCACATAGTTCTAAAATAAATCAAGCTGGACATTAAGATTTATTAAGACAAGCTGGATGGTGGTGGTACACGCCTTTATTTCCAACACTCAGGAAGCAGAGGCAGGTGGATTTTTGTCAGTTCAAGGCCAGCTGCTACCAAACTCAGTGATCCACCTGCCTCCCTTACTAGAATTAAAGACACGCACTGCCACCGCCCTCCTGGCTCAGAAGCTTTCCTACCTTAACATCACTTTGTCCTGCCGGGAGGATCTCTGGGAGTTCAAGGCCAGCCTGGTTTACCTAAGCTAGTTCCAGAGTAACTAGGGATGTTACATAGAGAAACCCCTGTCTCAAAAAACCAAGAAGAAAAAAAGAAAAAAAAACCATCACTTTGTCCTCATCCCCCTGCCCCCCCCCCACACTGCCATCCCTTGTCTTCCCCACCCCCACTGGTTCCTTCTGGTTTCATGTCACATTTCGCTCATTTGTACCCCAACTCCCCCCCCCTTAGACTTTTCTTCTCCCATGATTCCTTTCTTCCTTTCAGGCATGCTCGTATTTATAAATTTAAATGCAGATTCCACATATGAGAGAACGCAGCGTTTGTCTTTCTGAGTCTGGTTTGTTTCACTTCATACGGTGATCTCCCGTTTTGTCCTTTCTCCTGTACATGTCTTAATTTCATTTTCTTAACCACTGAATAAAATCTCACCATGTGTCAAACATGGACACGTAGGGATCTCTGTGAGATGCCTTAACTTAGAATCCCTCGAGTATATGCCAAGCAGTTTTACGGATCGCATGAAAGTTCTAGTTTTTAAAGAAAACTCCTGGCTAATTTCCCTAGGAGCCGAGCAGTTTACCTTCCCACCGGCAGCGGTTACTGTTACCTCTTTCCCTGTGTCCTCGCCAGTATTTGCTGTCGTGTGTTTTCTGGATGACAGCCATTCTGACTAGGATGATACGGATCATTATAATTTCTTATGACTTAAAAAATTCAGTAAATCAAATTAACTTCACATTTTCTTAGATTGCATCTGAAGATGATATCATGATGGGATCACATGCTCAGAGGACTTAGAACCTGGATGAGAACACACACACACACACACACACACACACACACACACACACACACACACAGAGGATATCAGGAAAAAGCTGAAAGCAATGAGTTTGGAACGTTGGTTTTTGGAAATATTGATGTTGACTAAATGCAGCTTATGAATTTTTGTCTCTAAGATAGCTAGAGTTGAAAAGACATATGTGACAATAGGGAAGGACCTACTGCTACCCACTCCATCCCATGTTTAGCCCATCGCTAGAATCTCCATCCACAGATTATTTTCTCACGTTTGAATTAGTCCTGTGCCCATCTAGAATCCCTGGACCTACCATTCCAGGCAAGCCTGGTCAGTCATTTGGCCAAGGGACCACCCCTAGGAAGGTGGGCCTACCTTAAGCCATGAATGAGAGGCAGAATGGTTTGTCCTTCAGTGAGATACTGTACTTTTCCTGCCCTTCACCTGGCACTAAATCCTCTTCTGTTTCTATCCTTGTAACTCTTAACCCACTTCATCCTGCATACCCTGCTGGGCGTTTCTTGTTGCTGAATACTCAGCTTGGGCTTGCCTTGTTGGCCCAGCTTCCTAACGTCCTGTTCACATTCTCAGGGCTCAGTCCTTATACTTTCACTCTCCCGTGCCTTCACCGCTTTCCCCAGGGAGCATGTCTGGTCTTAGGACTTTGGACTCCATCTACATACTGATTTCTCTCAAATTAATATCTCCGTCTGACCTCTGTTCCAGAAACCAGATTTGTATCTTCAGCTATCCCCTTAGTATTACCGCTGGGATATCTAATGAAGATTTCAGATGCAGCAAATCTGAAGCTAAAATTTAAAAATTTGCGGCCTTCTCCTTGTCAGCTGGTAACAACTCCTTCCCTTCTCCCAGCTACAAAACTATGGGATCCGTCTCTCCATTTCTCACCTCTACTTCTAACAGCAGGAAGTCCTGCCAGGTGTGCTCAGATCCTAGCCTTACCACGCCTCCACAATCTCCTAGCAACAGGCAACTGTAACAGTTTCTCATAAGCTTTGCTTCTCTCTTTCTTTGTCCATAATGGATCAAATTGCTCCTTTTTTTTTTTGCTTAGAATCAGTGCCTGTATGCAGTGTATGCTAGGTCACTAAATATCAAGTGTCTTGAAAATGCAGAGGTTAAAACTCGGAGACCACGAAGGCAGAAAAGCAATTTTTTTCTGGTGAGACCTCTATTCCTGGGTTACATAGGTGGCTGCCATCTTGCTCTATGCTCATGTGAAATCTTTGGGAAGTGGAGGGATGGGGAGAAAGAGAGGGAAGAAAGGAGGAAGAGAAAAAGGCTCTTTTGACTGTCTTTTTATTCCAACTCCAGCCCCATAATGCTTGTTGCTGTTTGCTGCACATCCTAGAAACCTCCATGTCAGGCTTTATTAGATCTTTTTTTCCAATCTGGATGAAATTTTCCCTAGATGCTTATTTGGCTCATTTTCCTCCCTTGAAGCATTTGCACATATTTGACTATTCAATAGTGTTTCAATAATCATTCAGCGATTACTTGAACGTGTCACTTCACATAGCATCTCTCCACTGCCATGCACATCTTCTCCCAATCCCTTCCTCCTCTGGTTTATTCTTTGCCTTTTGTCAGGTACTTATGCATTTTTCACCACACATGACATTTACTTTTCAAGTTTATTATTTATTGATGACCTGTGGTGCTATAATCGAAGCTTCCAGGCAGAAGGATCCTTTTTATTTTTTATTTTTATTTATTTATTTGTTTTTGACTGCTGAAATGTCACATTACCCCAAACAGAACCTGACATACAGGAAGAATTCAGTCAGTGTCATTAAGTAACTAACGAGCTCATTGCATATGTTCACATAGAGATGGCAGCAGTGAGCCCACCTGAGGTCAAGCCAAGCCTTTCTCACCAACTCTGGCCATGGCCATGGCAAGTCACTCAGAGGAAACCATTCATAGAAGCATACTTTTAAAAAGCTCCCTTCCTCTTTGAAAATGTGCTCTGTAAATTGTCTCCTTTTATATTCATCTCGGAGTTTAGATACCAAAATTCTGTAGGAGGGTCTTTCAAACTGCATCATGTGTATAAGAAGGCACTCAAGATGCAATGTCCACTCACAAGAGGTCAGTAAGTGAGAGAGACTGTCCATGGAAGAAGGTGCAAACCAGAAGATATTTTATAGTGATTAGAATGAGAGAAGATACCACAAACAATCTTTGGAAGATAGAAATAGGGCAGTCTTTGAAAGATAGAGATGAGGCAAATTCATGGAGTGGCGAGGAAGTGTCCCAGGGGTGTAATTCTTTCCCAAACTTGTACATAAACATCCTGTGTGTGATGGCACATGCCTTTGATATAAGCACTCAGGAGGCAGAGGCTGGTGGAGCTCTGTGAGTCTGAGGCCAGCCTGGTCTATATAGTGAGTTCCAGGTCAGACAATGCTACACAATGAGACTACAACAAAACCAAAACAAAACCAAAACCAACAGCAAACCCCAAACACATAAATATACTGCAATAACCAACACTCTGGTAAAGATGAACAGTTTGTATTCAGTGTGAAAAGGCAGAAGAACTTGAGTAGTCTAAATTTAAACAAGGACAAGAGCAAAGTGTTAGAGGTGTATCACTGGATTTCTACGTTTCTGGAAAGCTGCAGTCATTAAGGCAGCATGGCATATAATTAAAAAGTCTAAAATCAGACACACACACTCAATTTTCACACAGGCCTGAAAGTAGTTAAGTAGAAAAAGACAGTTCCTTCAATAAACGGTGTTGAAACGCTTGTATATGCTTATGAAAGAAAAAAGTCAAAAGACGAACATCCTTCCAACTTAGCACTACAACCACGGAAAAAGCAGGCGGAGGTCAAAACTGCTAGAAGAAAATGCAGAAGAAGAGCTCTGAGCCTTCGATTGGGCAAAGAAGTCTTAGTTATGACCCTAACAATGTCCTACATTTAAAAAGTGATGCCTTGGGTCTGGAAGTAGTGGTGCACACCTTTAATCCCAGAGTTCAGGAGGCAGAGGCAGGAGGATCTCTGTGAGTTCCAGGCTAAACAAGGCTACATGGTGAGACTCTGTCAAAAAGAGGTGATACATTTCGACCACAGGTCTCCATCGCCCCCCCCAGCCCACCTCCCATCCAGTCTTTCCAAAGGGTAAAGCCTCCTGAATGTAAAATGAAATTATAAATAAAAAAATAAAGAACATCGTAATAGTAAAAAAAAAAAAAAAGTAGTGATACATTAGGCTTCATCTGAATTTCAAGTTTCTGTTCTTCAAAATGCAGTTGAAATAATTGAAAACCAGAAGTGAACAACCAAACTACAATCAACAACTACCTGACCATATGAACCAAAGGAGTCTGCCCACAGCAAACATGTAAGGGAATGAAAATGAAAACTGCAGTGGAGGATCATCGTACACCAGATGGATGGGGACGGGATGGCACTGGACACTAGGACAGAAAGGAAGTGAGACAGCCACATAGGCCTAATCACAGGTTCCTTATAAAGCTCACGCAGCCGCGCATGGCGCAGCAATGTTTAAGTCAGCAGTGCATGCTAGGCGATGGTGTCCCAGCCGATCGTATTGCAGAATGTGTCTTCATCATTGTATAATGCAGAAGTGTATTCAGCAGAAGACCCGGCCATTCCATTCTTTACCCGACAGAACTGAAAATATGTTTCCACAAAGCCCCATGGCAATTGTTGGCAGCAACTTCATGCATAGACACCAAATACTGGAAACACGCCAAATACCTTTCACTTGGTGGACCTCTGAGCACACTGTGTTGTATCAACTCGGAAAAATACTAGTGAGCAAGAAGAATGAGCAGCAGATTGGTGCTGTAGCAGAGTCATCTCAAATACATTCTATTAAATGAAATGAACCCATCTGAAAAGGCCAAAATCTGTGCGATTTCAATTACATGGTGTTCTGGGAAATGACAATTGAAGGGACAGAAAACAGATCGGTGGTTGCCATGGACCGGGGTGGGAGGAAGGGCCGACCACAGTGTGGCTGGGGAGATGTTTTCTATGTCATGGAACTATAATGTAGCTTGACTGTGGAGGAGGCTACATGATGTTCTATTGTCAGTTTCCATAAAACCACACAAAAATCTGCCAAGGTTGAGGCTGTGTCATTATTATTCCGATGTCTTTAGCCACCTTTGGTCGTTAATAATGGTTTGACTACAATTATATCAATCATGGTAGGTATTTATTTACATTTTTGCTTGTTCTGTTGTCCAAATATAAGTAGTGTTTTTTTTTAAAAGATTAAGTCAAGAACAATTTCAATGAGATCCTTTTATTTCTGTTGGCCAGATTTCTACCATGGTGTCAGCCACACTTCTGAAAAGGAAGGTTTCTTGGGCTCAGAGTTCTGGGGTTTCAGTCATGACCAGGCAGGCTGTTGCTTTGGGCAACTGGCAATGCTGTCACAACACGGGAAGAACATGGTGAGACAGGCTTACACATGAGTCAGAAAGCCAGGAGGCACAGGCCAGGCCAGCGTCTCAAGGTCCCTTCTGAGGGAACACATACAATAATCCAGGGGTAGCTCTAGACCTCACATCCTCAAGGCACAGCATTTGCCTTTGCCATCACTGGTGAATAAACCTCCAGTGCATCGACTTCAGGAGGACCTTCAATTAGAGAAGCTTCCTCCTGTACAAAGATGGGGGCCCTGTGAGGCTGCCCATGCTGCCCCGAAACTCACGATCTTAACCACATGAGAAGCTAACTACCACATGTTCAATATTTCATCTCACAAGTTCCCAACTGTCTCTTATGAGAGCAGCTAGTATAAATGGTGATGATCCTTCTCTCTTTAAAATCTTCAATCATTTTACCTCCTAGCCTCACTCTTTAGAATCCCATCAGATTCCTTTCTCGATCTGCACCGTGCTACGTCTAGTCTACTTTCAAAACAGCGCATTGCCTTTTTAAGTCAACACTTACATTCAAATGTAGCATGCACACAAATATGTACAGAGCATGATTGACAACTGCAGTGAAGGTGACTCCCAAGTCGAGGCATGGACAGACTGGGGACTCCAATTGGCATGTGTCAGTCAGCAAATCCTACTAAGCAGGTCTCCTGGTTCTAAAATAAAGGTGAATTTTACTGGTCTTTGAGTATAGTATAAGTAAAATCAATCTCATCTATCTATCTCTATCTATCTATCTATCTATCTATCTATCTATCTATCTATCTATCTATCTATCTATCTATCTACCATCACCTATCTATCATCTATCATCCATCTATTTATCATCTACCTGTCTACTTATCATCTATCTTCATCTATCAATCATTTATGTACCATCTGTATCTATCTATCTATCTATCTATCTATCTATCTATCTATCTATCTATCTATCTATCTATCTATCTATCATCTATCTATCCATCCATCCACCATCTAGTTATCATCTATCTCTATTTTCTTTCTCCCTTCCCCGCCCCTCCCTTCTTTCTTTCCTTCTTTTCTCCCTGCTATTATTTATTTTTTGTTTCAGTACTGGGGATCGTCCCCAGTGCTAAGCAAGGGCCCTACCAGTGAGCAACATCCCCAGTTCATAAAGAAAAATTCAACCTGAAATCCTTTTTCCAACCTTCTGTTTATAAGAGACACCATACTGTTGTATGTAAATTCCTCAGTACGGCTGGCTAGCTGGCTCAGTGTTTCTTTATGTTAAAAGGATACAAATTACTAATTGTACATGTATGGAAATCAGTGCTTTCTTGTACAAAGCAATTATGAATATGCCTCTATGTGCATTCTGTTCCTGTCTTTTGGAGCATGTGTCTCTGATTTCCATTTGGACATATATCTGAGAGTGTAAATGCTGAGTCATGGGATATATTAATTCTCTGTTGCCGCTGTGTCAAATTGCCACACAGAGAGTAGTTTAAACCAACACAAATTTAATGTATCCCAGTTGTGTAGACTGGAGTTCCTGCGTGACTTTCCTTGCGCTGAGGCTAAGGTACAAGCAGGGCTGTGCTGTCTGGAGGCTGCAGGAGAGTCTTTTCCTTGTCTTTCCTGCCTCAGAGCTGCTTCACTGGATTTGTGCCCCCACCCTCTGGCAACATTGATCCAAATTCTTCTCACTCTTCCTCTTCGGTTCTGATCCATGCTCCCACTTCTGAGGACACTTGTCATCCTGTTGGACCCACACAGATCATGCAGCAGGACAATCTCGCTAATTTAATTTCGTCAAAGGTCATCAGCCCCAGTTCCACCTACAACCTAATCCTCTCCCCCACATCACCTAGCACGGTCGACAATTCTGATATTAAGACGTCTTTTGAGAGTAACTTCATGCTCAGCTTGATTTCCCTGTGCAACAGTTTTCTCAAGTGGTTCTGCTTATTCAAACCCATGCACCAGCACAGGAGAGTCCAATGTCTTGACATTTCTGCTAAGGCTTATTTTACTTTAGTTTTTAAATTGCGGTGGTATCTTTCTGGTACTGAAATAACATTTTAATTTATATTTCTCTAAGGAATGATACCAACTTATTACCTTGAGAAAGTTTCTTTTAAGAAGTGGATATATAGATCTTCTGTGTCCCTTCCCCCAGTATGCACGTACATGTGTGTGTGTGTGTGTGTGAGAGAGAGAGAGAGAGAGAGAGAGAGAGAGAGAGAGAGA
>NC_022014.1:56436986-56448647 GCF_000317375.1 Microtus ochrogaster | reverse complement strand
AGAGAGAGAGAGAGAGAGAGACAGAGAGAGAGAGAGAGAGACAGAGAGAGAGAGAATCTTTATCTCTATATTTCTCTTGTTACCTGGTTTGGGTTCATTAGGTATGGAATATTAATTTTTGTCTAAATATATGTACTGCAAGTATTTCCTCCTGCTTTATATCCCTCAAGGTGGTCTTCTGTGTTTTCCTTTACAATTTTAATTTTTATATTTCTATCGTACAATTTTTACATAATGTTAAATATGAATCAAAATTCAACTTCCTCCCACGAGTATAGTGCATAAGAAATTAATACTTTTGGAAATACGTGTTACTTCATATGCATTTCAGACTTTCACAGAAGATAAGTGCACGCGTGTTCCACTAGCGTTTCTGTGTGAAATGCTGTCTTCTCACTTTTCAAGGATCTCTTAATTTCTTTTAACGATGGTTTTCTTTGTAATTCTCAAAAGGTACACTGTGCATCTGGTACTTAAATATTCTTTTAAACGTAGGGTCAGTATCTACTTCCATGATTTCAGGATCCTAGGCTACTATTTCTGAGTGTGTTGTTCTTCTCACAGCACATGGTTTTAATTCTTCAGTGTGAACGTATTTTTAAGGAGCGTTATTATGGTCTGTCTGTCTGCATCTGTCTCTGTCTCTGTGCCTCTCTGTCTCTGTATGTCTCTCTTTCTCCCTCTCCCTCTCTCTCTGTGCAAAAAGTCACACACAATATTCATTTTGGCTTAACATGTTACAGTTTATTTTTCTCTCATGCAAAGTCTGCAGTTGTTTTCCAGGCAGAGATTCTGCAATCCAGCTGTTTCCATCTAGTGGCTGAACTATCACCCCAAGATGTAGCTGCCAGTGTCCCTGAGGGATTAAAAGGGAAAGCCGATTCTGAAACTTTTCTCCTAAGCTTCAGCCCAGTAGTGGTGGGGATCATGCCCTGCCCTGTACACTGTCCAGAAATAGTCACACGGTCCTAGCTAATCTCACTGTCCAGAAGAGTGAGGGAACGCAAGGACGCGGGTAATCAAAAGTCCTTTTGTCCCCTCCTTCCCATTTGTAGCCCACATTCAAGCTCTCTTTCTCCCCCAAGGGACACAACCTGGACATCCATTCAATGTTGACTCCGGTTCCAACTCCATCAGATCCTGTCGTGGCTTCTTCCTGCCTTGAATCCTATGAAAAAAACAATAGCTCCCTTCCTCTTCCTGCAAACAGTAGCCTGCCCCTCTGCTCACCACACCGGTAGAAACAAGACCCTATCAATGAATGCTTCCATTCAGAAAAGGTGAGGAGAAAGACACAACAATCATTGATCATTAGCAACACAGAAGGGTCATTGAGCTAATAGTGCGAAGGCCCCAACATTTCAAATAGGAACTCCTTGATTATTTAAATATTTTCTTTAGGAATGATTCAGATTATCAGGTCTTCCTTAATTCCCCAGTGAGTCATCTCTACCGACCTCCTGCTCACAGTGGGTGACTTTCTTATGCATTCTGTATATTTTGGTGGAGGTCTGGTCGTCAGTAGGACGGCCATGTGAGTGTTAGTGCAGCTAGTCAGATGCCTTCCACCCCGCGACTGTTGGTCTGCAGAGTGCCTCAGTAGATTCATCAACCGGGAGCTGTTTTCTCTTTAAACACCACTTTCGCAGTTGGAGATTTCTATGCCATGCAAGCGCTATAAATTTGTTCTCGAACTCCCCAAGCACAAGCTGGGGATTTAATTTCTCGCTGGAATTTTCAGACTGCTCTGAGCTACAGGGCATCCGGTTAATGTCTCTTTTCTGTTCTTGCCAGTCTCATTTCCCAACCTTCCTCCTCAGCAGTTAGATCAGGAAGAAGATGGCTCATAACCTGCCTATCTATTGATTTATATGTTTACTATTTGTGGATCTGTCTGAAAACATCACGTGGCATCGCTCTGTAGCTCAAGATTTTTTCCAGTGGCAGAATACTATTTTTTATAACTTTTTTCTCTGTAAACATAGTGTAAAGATTTAAATCTGCTAATAAGTAGAGTCTACTCTTTCACTTTAAGTACTTTGTATTTCCCCATTTTTAAGAGTCCTTTTGACAGGCTATGGTGGCATGCATCTTTAATTCCGATACTCAGGAGGAAGAGGCTGGTGGACTCGGTGAGTTTGAGGCCAGCCTGATCTACAGAGCTAGTTCTAAGATTGCCAAGGCTACCAAAGAAACCCTGTCTCAAAAACCTATTAATAATAATAATAATCATGATAATCATAGTAAATAAAATAGATAGTCCTTTTCTAATTCTTTCTAACTCTTCTATTGATGAGAGTAAGTTTTGTTTGCAGTTTTCACTGGTGCACTGTCAGCTACATGCTGACTCTTTGCACCCATCTGTGAACGTGTGCTCAGGCTGTGTTTTCACTGTTGAACTGCTCAACCACACAGTATGGGCATCTTTACTTTGTATTAAGTCTTGGCAACACATTGTCCTAGGGAGCTGTGCTGCTTGAGAGCTAGGTGTTGATAGAGACCGTGACATTGTCTCTTAAGAATTTATGTCAATACTCTGCTTGACCTTCAAAATGTTCTGATGTAAGAAGTTGCAACATCTTTGCATTGTGACTTTTTCCTTTTGAGATGGGTTGTCCCCATGTCTTCGCTTTGCTTCCTGTGGCTGAGATAAAATACACTGACCAAAGGAACTCCAGGGAGAAAGGGCTGATGTCTGCCCATGGTTCGAGGACATAGTCTCCCATGGCAGGGAAGAAAAGGCAACAAGCAGTGAAGTCTTGAAGCCGTTGGCATCACACCCACAATCACAAAACAGATGTGGATGAATGCATGCTGCTGCCGCTCAGCTCTCTTTCTCCACTTCTATAGCCCAGGATTCCTGCCCGGGGAATAATGGATTCCTTAGCAGACAGATCTTCTCACTTCAATTAACGCTATCAAGGGCACACCTAAAGGCTCACCTCTAGGTGAATCCCGATTATGCTGAGCTGACAACTACCATCATACCACATAGGTCAGGCTGACTGGGAACTTCTTGTAGCCACCTTCCTGTCTCAGACTTCCCAAGTGCTGGGATTGCAAGCAAGTACAATATCGCCCACTCCTGTTCTATTATTTCGTTTCCAGTCGTAGGTTGAGTGAGGATGTTTTTTTCATGGTTGTTGGCTTTTTGAATTTCTTCTGTGAATTACCTTGTCTGCTCCCGAGACTTGGTCTTTCTCTCTCTGATTTATGAGGAAGTTGAATACTTGATGTAGTCTCTGTCAGCTCTGTGAATTGGAAGTGTTACTCCTCCCCCCACACCCCCATTATGTAGAGTTCTGGAAAAATCGTTCCATGGTCAAGATATCTGGAGTATGTTTTCCAGCAGCTTGTTCTTCATTGTCCCTCCGCTCCGCTACAGGATGTCATGTGTTGCATGGGGTCAAGTGGTCTTTCCATGCTCTTTTGGAATCCATGAAGACCCTGCATTTGCAGCTCCCTAACTTTTATCTCTGGAACTCCTGATTGCCAACAGGATCCAAGCATGCACTGACCACCCTAGATTTTTGGAAACTGACTCCCCACTATATCATCAATGTGAGAGGAGGAAAAAAAAACTTGCTGGATGCCTGAGAAGTGGGGAAACCACAACAGGGGCAGCCGCTCATTAGTAGCCTGAAGAAAGACTTCTTGTAAGCTTTTACATTCTGTAGATGATGCCCGGATTCAGGACCACTGAAGAGTCAGCTTTTTATTAAACACAGAAAACTCACCAGCGATGAAAGCATGAGACTCAGTTTCTGTCCCAGTGTGAAAGTTTCGTTTTGAGGAGATATCACAGAAACTGGGGGAGGGAGGAGGAGGGAGCAGGAGGTATTAGAACACCATATGTATAATGTTGCTGTGGTTTACTGTTTATTTTTTCTCTTCTCGGATCAGCACACTGAACCCCTAGTGTCTTCACTCTTTTATTTAATATGAAATCAATATCCTGGGCCTCGGTGGCTGTTCACCACCTGCAGGGTGAAATCCAATTCCTTAGCCCTGTCTACGAGAACATCCACAGTCATCTTCGAAAGAATTCCTTACTCACCGTTACCTCCCACACACCTGCCTTGCTTTAATTAACCCTTCAATAAACACAGACCTTTTTAACCTTCATGCCCACACCTTGAAACTTCTTGCTGCCTCCTGGCTGTCACCTAAGAAGCATTGGCGAGCCTCAGACAAACGCTCTTGTAACCTTAGGCAAAGATCTTCTTCCCTCACCACTTGATTCTCTCTGTAGATGAAACTAGAGAAAAGGATTTGCCGTTTATTATTTCGCCATTCCATCTTCCTCTGATAAGAACGCGTCGTCACTTTGAGTCCTGATTTCTATCACTAGGAACGCTCCTCTTAGCTGTGATTCTCGGACTTGGGTGCCAGAGTTCTGTAATGAAGAATTCTCCACCGGGCCTGCGGGCACAGTTCTAAGCCCTCCCTTTGTGCTGGCTTGTTCGTTGTTGTTTTTTTAGCAACTTGACACAAGCTAAAATGATTTGGCAAGAGAGTATCTCAATTAAGAAAATTCCTTTATTATTGGCCTTTAGTCATGCCTGTGTAGCCTTTTCTTAATCAGTGATTGATGTAGGAGAGTCTGGCCCATTGTCTGGTGCCACCCCTGGTCTGGTGGTCCTGGGGTGTATAAGAAAGCAGGTTGAGCAAGCCACAAGGAACAAGCCAGTAAGCAGCACTCCTCCATGCCTCCATGGCCTCTGCCCCAGTTCCAGTTAACAGAGAGTGTGCTAACCATATGTTGTGTGAACATCAGTGGCACACCTCACAGATGACAGTGCTGTTTCATATTCTGTGAAGTAGCTATTCCCGTTATCCACATTTTATATTTAAGACCAGCAAATTTCTGAGCAAATACCTTCCTAAGTGGGCCAGGCATGGTGGTTGTATTAGGGAGGGTTTTCTAGAGTCACAAACTTATGGAATGAATCTCTGTCTCTCTCTCTCATTATTGGAATGACTTACAGACTGTAGTCTAATAATGGCTAGTTGTGAATGGAAAGTCCAAGAATCTAGTAGCTGCTCAGGCCCTTGGGTTGGGTGTCTCAGTTGGTCTTCAGTGTATGCTGGAATCCCAAAGAAGTAGGTTTCATTGCCAGTGAAGAAACAGATGTTCTGGCAAAGTGAGGGCGAGCAGCCGAAGAACAAATACACCCCATTCCTTCTTCCCTTGTCCTTAGGCAGACTCCCAGAAGAAGGTCTGGCTCAGATTAAAGATGTGCCTTCCAACCTCAAGGACTGGATCACAAGTGTGCCATCCATTTCTGGATTATAGTTCATTCCAGATATAGTCAATGACAACCAAGAACAGCCATCACAGTGGTGCATGATTTGATTCCAGCATTTGGGAGGCAGAGGCAGACAGAGCTCTGTGAGTCTTAGAGTCCAGCCTGCTCTACAAAAACAAGTTTCAGGTCAGCCAGGGCTGCATTGTAAGACCCTTTCCCAAATAGCGACAGCAGCAACAACAGCAACTATAAAAAATTTTTTTTCTGCTCCATGAGCCAGTTCCCAAGTAATGGTACAGAGACGTCTTATTAATTATGAATGCTCGGCCTATAACTTAGGCTTGTTCCTAACTAGCTCTTAAAACTTTATACTAATCTACATTCTATTATGTGGCATTACCTCTCTTCCATTTTGCCCCCTCCTGATTCCTCTCCATGGCTCCTGATAACTCCTCCCTTCCTTTCTCTCCCTGGAAATCCTGCCTATCTTTCCTGCCTAGCTATTGGCTGTTCAGCTTTTTAATACACTAATCACAACAATATATCTTCTCACAGTGTACAGATAGATATCCCATAATAAGCAACAGCAATAGTAGCAGCAGCAACAAATCACACATATACAAAAGAACAAAAATAAAAAGTCTTCTTCAAAAATTACATTCTACATTGGAAAACCAGCCTTTAATTCCTTGATCCCGAGTTCTTACATTCTTAACTAAAGGAGAAAGAGGGTGACATGGGACAGGACAGAGAATGCAGGAGCAGGGGTAGTGAAGCAGCCGTACTAGGTACGGCTTGTGCTCAGAAGCAGGAATTCCTTCCAGTCAGCGCCCACTGCCGACTCAAATGGTCTGTGCTTTCTTGCAGAAGGACTGTCCTCATCAGATCCAAGAGAGACAAAGGGCCTGAAACACAAGGCAGGCCTTGAAGAATGTGTCATTCCAGGGTAATCAATGTGTCCAGAAGACTAACCCATGTAAGGCAGTGATGTAGGAGTGTCTTCTGTTTTGTGTTGATTTCGTTAATTAAATAAAGAAACTTCCTTGGCTTTTTGATAGGGTAGAAAATTAGGTAGGTGGAGTAGACAGAACAGGATGCTGGGTAGAAAACAGTTAGGCAGACACCATGAAGCTCCGGCCCGAGATGGATGTAGGTTAGAATCTTCCCGGTAAACCACCACTTTGTGGTGCTACACAGATTATTAGAAATGGGTTAATCAAGATGTGAGAATTAGCCAATAAGAGGCTGGAATTAATGGGCCAGGCAGTGTTTGAATACAGTTTCCATGTAATTATTTTGGGAGAGGGGGTAAGCTAGCCAGGATCCGGGCAGGAACACAGCCTGCCAAGAGCTGGGCGGTGGGAAGTGGCCCGCTGCTCCTAATTACAACAAGACTGAGTCTTGGGTTCCAGTGGGCATTTCTAGACAGTAGGAATGCCCAGGCCCACAGAGGGAGGCCGGAAGGGCACTGCTGGTCTAGAAAGAGCATGGTGGTCTACCGTACCTCTTTCCTCTTGACCTCTGTTGAATTAGATTACTGGGGTCTTCTCTCTTATGTGACAGTCCTGCAGAGAACGTTGTTTTCCCTTGAATCCACTTCCCTTTCTTCCATCTACCCCCTTAGAAAATCTAAGCCCTCACACACCTTGTCAGGCTGATACCATCCCTGACTATGCCAGCTCTGTGTCGCCACAATTGGGTATGGCTTTTCCAGAATGGAGCGTGGAAAACAATATTTTTCTTCTGCCATGTAACACCCCTCAAATTAGGCAGGCAGGAAAGTAGGAAGTGATATTTGAAGAACTGGTCCTTTATTTCCCATAGCTTGGAGCAACCAAAGGCTTAGCGTTTCTCTCCCAAGAAGTCAGTGGAGATGCTGATGGCTGAATATTTGGTGGGGCCTTCGTCCTCACAGTTTGGGGACTCTTTGGCAGGGCCTCCCTGAGTGTGAGACTATGACATTTGTGCAGAGAAATGGTATGAGATCCCGCTGATCTGGGTGGATTTGTCAGATCAAAGGAAACCAATTCTGAGGCTCCCCTGCTGGGCTTTCTAAGGCCCTGAGACACTCAGCTGAATTATCTATTAAGAATATTTTCCTAAGTCCTTTGCACTGGATTAGAGGCTGTAGACTCTTTGTTGTTGCTGGTCTACCACAAATATAAAACAGTCGTTTCCAAGGCAAGCAGTTGATGGACTGGCTCCCTCAGGATGCTTTGCCCAGGGACGTTCATTCTGCTGTTTTCTCCTCCATTGAGGGTATGTCTGATTGCTTTTCTGCTTCACTGCACACCACACACGTGGTGGTGGTGGTGGGAGTATAAATTTTCCTCCCAGAGTTTTGTTTGGATACAGAATTTCTAAAAATATCCAAAAGGAACTGAAGGTGCAGGGGGCGAATTAAGTTGTATAAAATCTGATGAGTCAAGCCCTCATCACAGCCTCTGTTTTTAAAACATGGTCTTAGAAACACTGACCTATTCTTTGACCTCCAGGAATGAAGCATGGGATTATAAATCATATTTATTTGAAAATATATTCTTACATTTTGTTGAGGATTGTATATATGTCTTCATAGATTTGTTGAAGATATATTTATTGAAAACATATGTTTTGGAGCTCTGTTTATTGGGGATTTTGGAATATATTTATTACTCAAAAATTCTTTAGCAATGGCCTACAGTGTGCTAGGATGCCACGAATATACTGAGGATATAAAAATGAGACAAAATCGACTTGTGTCTGCTCCCTTGTTTCTGGAGTCTAGTAGGAGACAGGGTGATCAAATGCACATGGCCCTGACTTAAGTGGTTTTGCTCACAACTTTTTGACTTTACAATGGTGTAAAAATGATGCACATTGAGAAAAACTGTCTTTAGGTTATGAATTTTGGTCTTTTCTTGGGATAATGTCACAGCAATTCTACTTTTTGTTCTGCTTTTGCCACCACATTCGCATGAGGATTTCAAAGCTTTAACATAAAGTGGACTATTAATTGGATGACTTTCTTGTTAATGTAAATGTTCCAAGCACTTGGAAGATGGATCAAGTAGGTTACAGTGTTCTGAGCACATTGAAGATGGATTAGGTAGGTTACAGTGTTGGCTAGGATAGTTCATTGAATGTTTCTTTGACTTCCTGATGTTTTCAATTTATACGGGGGTCACTATTTGATAAACACAGCAGAAGCCAGGGATCATCTATAACTACTTTGGTTGTAGGCTGGGATGTGAAGAGCTAGTTAATGAACTAATGAAATATCTAATCTTGTGAACCAAAAAGACTTCCCCAAGCAGCCTTTAGATAAAGACGCAGAGGGTTTGCTCAGCAGGGGAAGGCTGGGACTTAGGAGGCTATCTTCCAGAATACAGGAAGGCAAGTGCAAAGACTGGGAGGTGGAAATGAGTTCCCTGTACTGGGAGAACAGAAGGGAGGCCAGGGTGCCTGGTTAGGTGCTGGATACTAACAGGCAGAATGAGGCTGGAGAGGGCATTGAGCTGGCTGTCATCCAACAGCTCTGGTGGCCAGAAGAGGAGCCTGGTTTCCACCATGAAACCTCTAAGAAACCCCTAGAGGCTACAGCAGTTGAGACTTCATAAGGAAACTTCTGGATTCCTTACACTAAAAAATTTTTAAAATAAAAATATATGTTTTATTTTTAATTATGTGTGTCTATGTGGATATGCATATATGAATGTAGTTACCCATAAAGGCCAGAAGAAGGGTCTAGATTCCAGGAGCTGGAGTTACAGGCATTGTAAGCTGCCTGACGTGGGGACTAGGAACCAAACTCCAGGCTCTTCAAGCACAGCAAGTGCTCTCAATTGCAGAGCCATCATCCGGGTCCCCTATTGTCTTAGTTAAGGTTTTCCATTGCTGTGAAGAGACACCATGACCATTGCAACTCTTATAAATGAAAAATATTTAATTGGGGTGGCTAACATTTTCAGAGGTATAGTTCACTACAGTGACACACTTTCTCAAACAAGGCCATAGCTACTAATAGTGCCACTCCCTTTGGGGGCCATTTTCTTTCAAACCACTGTACCTATCCTTTATTTAATTTAATTTTTTAATTATGTGTATAATTACACACACACACAAGTGCAGATGCCTATGGAGGCCAGAGGTGTTGTATTCTTCCAGAGTTGGAGTTACAAGAAGTTGTAAGCTTCCTGATTTGGCATCTGGAGATTGAACTTGGGTTCTCTGCAAGAATGGTATGTGCTCTGAGCTGTTGAGCCACCTCTCTGTCCCTTCCTCCCACTATTCTTCATGTTTTGGATAAAGAAATTCTTTTCATTGATATGAGAATGAGACTAAAGGGACTAGAGAAGGATGTGGAGGCACCTAAATAAAGAACCCTGCTAAGCCATTATCACCTCTCAACCTGGAGAAGTCAGAAGGGAAAGGGAGAGTTGGAGTTGGCGGGTGGTAAAGTAGCCAGGGTCTTGGGAAATCACAGCCAGTGACAACTACAATGCTCATTCAACAAAGAACAAATAGCTCATGTTCTCACCACCCACAGCCTCCTGTTTCCTGCTGAATCTTTGGATTGGCTGAACCCAAAGAGAAGTCAGAAAGCCAGAGGATTCCATTAAGCTCAGTAACTCTTCTTCCCAAGCAGGGAGAGTGGGTAGGCGTGGTAAGTGAAGAAACACCAGCAGAAAAAGTTATCATGCCCGGGAGCCATCGATCACTTTTGTGTTACAAAACAGACCTTTGGTTCTGATGATCTGTGGAGAACCAAGGCTTAAGAGCAGGGGGCCTTGCAAAGTCTTCCGCAGAATGGAGAGAACCATCACGAACCGTAGCCTAAGCCAGAGAGCTTGGCAGTTGAAGACTTGGGCTGATTCAGGGGTTTTTAAGATAATATTGTTTGAGCAAGATTACAAAGAAGTTGGCAGCCTTGAAATCACACTCACCCCTTGTTGTTGAATAACTAAACCTCAGGAAAGAAAAGGTGATTGAGCCGGAGGCAGAATGCTTCCCGAATCATACTCAGTGCTCTGCCAGTATCCCTGGTCTGGATTAGACCCTTCATTTTTCTTCTCCAGGACGGAGTCCTTCCTTCTCTAAGTCCCCTAAAAGCTATGCTGGCAATGCCTAGTGCTAGAGCCTGACTCCTCTTTCTGACTGTGGTCCATAGGACCTTTTCATTAAACATTAGCTCTCTTGTGGCCATCTACACCTTGAATGCCTCTCAATGGCCGGCTAGGTTAAACAAAGGATGCTGGAGAAGCAAAGAACAGCTCTTTTCCATTTCTGTTACCAAGTGACTGGCAACATTAAAATTACAACACACACACACACACACACACACACACACACACACACACACACACACCCCACTGCTCTTTTATAAATACTCAAGCTAATACTCAGACAGATGAAGCAACTTTTCTGAGATCCAGGGTGGTTAAGTGGGGAAGTCCACACTCCAAGCCAGGTAGGTCTTCCTGAGTCTAAGTGTTTCCGGCTCTTGAATGTTACCTTTTATGCCCATCACCAACTTGGTAGAGCTCTGCACTAGGCTGTTTTTGTCTGGGAAGCAGTTAGAGGTACAAAGGGTGTCACCCAAATGTGGGAAGTGGTGAGGAGTCAAAAATGTCATCCGCCAGCACCCGCCCCCGCTACCCTCCCCATAGGCCTATATGCAGCTCCTTGTGTTAGTGGGAGGAGTCAGGCTTTCTTCCCTTTGAGGTCGGGCTGGCTTCAGTGATTTTGCCTTAATCATCCAAAAGATGGGATTTCTCTATAGGTTTTGTTTTCACTTAATTGGTTGGTTTGTTTGTTTGGGGAAGTTAGGGTTGGTTTGGTTTTGGCAGAAGTAGGAATCAAATTAGGCCTTGCAAGATCGGGCAACTGTTCTACCGCTGAAGTTCATTTCCAGCCCCAAACCTGGGATTTCTGAGGCTGGACTACAAAGAGCTCTTCTGTCTCTGAAGCTGACTGTCATGCTTTACATATGAAGAGGACACATAGATAGGTTCCAGGAGATGTCCTCAGCTGAGCCCCATAGCAGCAGCCAACAGTACATATAACACATCTAAGATCATTGAGTATAAGACACTGTAGCCCAGAGCACTATCTGACTACAACCACACATAGGAAATCCAAGTGAGAATAGACACTCAGAAAAGCCGACCTAAGAGTCATGCGACATAGTAAAAGTTTTAAGTTGCTCAATTTGTGTATTGTTTCATATGCATTGATAGAGAGTTAGATATAAAGGAAGACAGGTGGCCTGTGGAAGTAATAGATACACAATGGAACACAACCATACTGCATCTGCATAATACCTTTCTTTCTTTCTTTCTTTCTTTCTTTCTTTCTTTCTTTCTTTCTTTCTTTCTTTCTTTCTTTCTTTCTTTCTTCTTTTCCTTCCTTCTTTCCCTACTCTGTCCACTTG
>NC_022014.1:56423866-56436886 GCF_000317375.1 Microtus ochrogaster | reverse complement strand
TGAGCCACCATGTGGTTGCTGGGAATTGAACTCAGGACCTTTGGAAGAGCAGGCAATGCTCTTAACCGCTGAGCCATCTCTCTAGCCCCTTTTTCTTTCTTTCAAGACAGGGTTTTTTTTTTTTGTGTGCCCTTAGCTATCCTGGAACTCACTCTGTAGACTAGGCTAGCCTAGAACTCACAGAGATCCATCTGCCTCTGCCTCCCTAGTGATAGGATTAAAGGCATGTGCCACCACCAATTACATCCCTACTTTGAGGCAATTGCTTATAAGGATCTGCTTCCCTGGAAGTGCTCCCTAATTGAACCCATCTGTCTTCTATCCATGGTGGCCCAGACAGCCTCTTTCACTTGCAGGATTCCTCCTCTGGTGAAGTACTCCCTGGATAAGTCAGACACCCAGACACTGGCCTTCCTGGCTCTTCCTGCCCAGCAGGTGGTTTCTGTCTGTAGTTTCCCTCAGTTTCTCTGGCGCATTGATCAATACCGCTCCCCCTCATTTGTCTCTTCTAGGCACTACCATCTCTAGCTTTTCTTCCCACCAGCGGGCGTTCACACTGACTGGAGGACATCACATGAATTGACCATGCTCATTCCACACCTCGGGCTAGTGACGGCACAGATCAGATTAATAGATGAGCCACTGAGGGTTATATAGACTACCAAGATAGAGAGGAAACTAAAATGTCATGTGATAAAATTAGACTAGGGAGCCAATTTAGCTCTGTACATGCTGGCAAAACCAGAGAGCCTAAATAGGTCTGGCTTCAGTGAAACTCTCCATCCTGTTGCCAGTTTATGTCTGCTGCAATTTTTGTGTTAAGTATATGCAGTTAACCTGGTGTATATATGGCCTGACCACTAACTCCCAGACTGGCCCATCGAGGGTTCCCGGTTACAAGCTACCCTGCAACTGAAAAATTCACAATGCTGTCTGCTCTTTATTGGAAGTGATTTAGTGGAGTGTCTGCATTAAAATATTTTTGATATGCCTCTCAAGAAATTGTCCTGTTCAAAAAAGTCACATCTAATATGTTCATGGGAAATAAATCTTTATTTTGAGCATAAAACATATACTTTCATGATTTTTCCATTTCAGCTTAAATGTTGAGCAGACACGGAAAGAATTACAGTGTTGCAAGGGCTCCCACCAGGTACAGGGCTTCCTGGTCAGGCTGCTTATGAGATGGAGGGCAGAACTCAGTGAAATGGTACTGAAAGTCTTTCTGAGCTTTTCTCTGCTCATTATTCCCATGTAAAATCAGACCAGAAAGAATCTTCGAAGTAACCTTCATTTGGAAATGAAGCAAAACCAAACATGGAACAGTTTGAAATACAGCTCAGGAAACAAGCCCAACAGATCACGCGCCTGGCCTTGAAGTACTGAGAGAGATGGGATGTCAAATGGGTCTGTGAGAATCTTGGATCTTTGTCACGACCTTGGAAAGCCTGAACCCTCCTGCTCCGAGGTGTCTTTTCTCCATTCACTGCTTATAACTCTTTTCCTCACCCCAAAGAGGGAAATCCTTACCTATCGCTGGGGTTGGAGAAGACATATTTCCCATGTGGGGTTTCAATGGCATTGCTCCTTGTCCTGGTTTGTATTTTGTTTGGTCTCGGTTTTTGTTTGTTTGTTTGTCAGTCTTACACGTGCTAGTGTAATCTGAGAAGTAAGAACCTCAATGAACAAACACCCCCACCATCCTGGCCTGTAGGCAAGTCTGTGAGATATATTTCCTTTTTTTTCTTTTTGGTTTTTCAATTCAGAGTTTTTGCTGTAGCTTTGGAGTCTGTCCTGAAACTAGTTCTTGTAGTCCAGGCTGACCTCAAAGAGGTATTTTCTTGATTAATGATTGATATAGGAGGGTAGGCAGGCCTCCCCATTGTGGATGATGTCACCCCTAAGCAGTAGGTCCTACGTGTATAAGTGGGGAATCTAGGAGGAGCAAGGCAGTAAGTAGTACTCTTCCATGGCCTCTGCTTCTGTTTTTGCCTCCAGATTTCTGCCTTGAATTCCTGTCCTGACTTCTCTCAGTGATGGAGTATGACCTAAAAGTTAAAAGCTAAAATAAACCCTTTCAAGTCACTTTTGGTCATGGTGTTTTTATCACAGTACTAGAAACTCTAAGACATTCTTGGTCCTCCAAGAAACTGGGATTAAAGTGAGGTCAGACAGTCTCTAGATGTGTTAAAAAAAAACACAAAAACAAACCCCAAAAAGCCACAATCTGTGAGAACAGGGGAAGGATGAGAAGAGGTGGCAAGAAAGTGAACTGCAATGAAGAACTGACCTGGGGAGGAGAGAGAGGAGGAGGAAGCCAGGCAAAGATTCAGGTTTCAACATGGTCTCACTTAAGCTGACGGAGAGATTCTAGAGCCCGCTTGTTCAGTATCTTGCATGTGGCTTGCCTTAGCTTCCCTCTTGGGTTCCATGATTAGTGAGAGCAGCCATAGGAAAGCAGCAGCAGGATGCTATAGACTCAAGGCAAGCTGCTGCTCTCCATCCATTAAGGTCTCCCTGGTGCCGTGGGATGGTACTGATGCATTTTCACAGCTACCATGAATTCTCAGCACAGGTAAAACCTAGGGATGCACACGAGAGGAGAGAGGAAAGAAGAGTGATCAGCAGTGAGGATGAGGCAGAGAGCGACTTCGATTCCATTTTGCCTAGAGTCAAACTCAGCACAAATACAAACAATGGAAGCAATGATGTTTAGTCTCGTGACTCCTGGGTCCCAGGTCAGCAGTGCTGTCTATCCACTAGCTCGGCTACTCCACCAGCGCAGCTACTCCACGTTAGTCAAGACAACAAGCATCATTTATTGCATTTTACCTCAAAGCAAATATAATCCGGTTCTGCACAACCCACCTTCATTCCGACCATAGGGATAGAGACATTCAGATGTAGCTGACTGTCTACAGTAGAGTATTACATTTTAGCTTTCAGGATGGGGCAGTATCTGGGAAAATTCTGAGAGCAGAATAAGTTTCATCCCCTCACTCTACTAATACTGCTAGTAGTTAAGAAAATGTAACAGATTCTTTTCAGAAATATTTTTTCAGCCTCTTATGTGTTGTGGATTATTATCCAGGATGCTAAAACAGTAGGAACACTTTTTAATGTTGTTCAGGGGTGCAAGAACTGAGAGTATGTGGGTGGGAGCCATAGGAGATAGATGTGAATATGAAATAAGTATGACCTCAGAGATGCTTTGGTGTTTCTATTCCAGGGCTGAGCTCATATTCCTCTCTACTTCTCACCCTTTCTGTAGCAATGGATTTAGGCTTCTCACTATGTTCTACTTCTTTGTGGGTTTATTTCCCTTGACAGTTTGCCAAGTCTCCCTCCTGCCATGAACTAGGAGCATATGCATTGATTTTTTTAATAAAACAAATAGCTCATCATTCCTATATTTCTTCCATAAAATTCCTTTTGAGGGTTTTGTGTCTGCTATTCATACCTGGAGAGAGCAAAAGTAGATAAACGATTTCTGACCTCTGGGAGTTAACAGAAATCGAGAGAGAAGGATGAGGAGACGGCAACATAAATGGAATGTTGTGTGCCAATTCCTTGAACATCAAGGAGAAGGAAGTAACAGCTTAGAAGACAGCAATGAGGGACTCATCAGTGAACGAGTGGCATGAAAGCTAAGTAGACGTTTACCGGGATTCTATCAGGTTTCTACAAAGTGCATCCTAATTCATCTCTGCAGAGTGAATGAAAGAAAAAAATCATAAGCAGAGTGTGAGCATAGTTTTGTACATGTGACAAGCATCTACTGCTACTAACATTGTCTTAGAGCCAGAAATGAAGTGACCCAAGCCTTGGCAGCCAGATGACTGAGTAGATCCTGGCCACAGAGGTTGGCTTGGGAATAAGGATGTGGTTGAAGTTCATCCAGTGAGACTCATCCTAGGATATTTTTGAGCATGAGAGGTTAGACTCTCACTTCCTACTGAACCTAGTGCTATGAGGATGTCTGCCTGGACAGGACATGTAGTAAGGAATGGCAGGCTGCATCCCGCCACCTGGCTAGCTTTACACCCGAAATAATTACCGGAAACTGTATTCTTTTAAACACTGCCTGGCCCATTAGTTTCAGCCTCTTATTGGCTAACTCTCACATCTTGATTAACCCATTTCTAATAATCTGTGTAGCACCACGAGGTGGTGGCTTACCGAGAAGGATCTTAACCTACATCTGTCTCAGGTCAGAGAATCATGGAGACTGACCTCACTGCCTTCTTCCCAGCATTCTGTTCTGTCTTCCCTGCCTACCTATGTTCTGACCTATCAGGCCAAGCAGTTTTCTTTATTAATTAACCAATGAAACAACAGATAGAGAGATGACCCTCCTCTGTAGAAATAGGAGCTGCGGGCCACTTCCCACCATCTGGCTAGTAGCTTTACACCTGAAAGAATTGCACGAAAACTGTATTCTTTTAAACATTGCCTGGCCCATTAGTTCTAGCCTCCCATTGGCTAATTCTCACATCTTGATTAACCCATTTCTAATAATGTGTGTAGCACCATGAGGTGGTGGCTTACCTCTTAACCTGCGTACATCTTGGAGAAGAGAGCTATAGCGTCTGCCTCACTGCCTTCTTCCTCCCAGCCTTCTGTTCTGTCTACTCCGCCTATCTAAGCTGCTATCCTATCAAAAGCCAAGGCAATTTCTTTATTAACCAATGAAAGTAACACATAGACAGATGACCCACCTACATCAAGGACATGACATGGGAATTTTTACCTGAAGACAAGTCACATAAAAAGGACTCCAGGAAATATAGTATTCCTTTATTCTTTAGGTGATCCTTAAACCACCTTTGGGGTAGCAGTTTGAAGGGGATTACTCAAAGAGTCATGGATGCGATGGTTCATAATGTGTCACGTTTCCCAGTTCCAGAAGAATTTGAATATAATCTCAAGACTATCCTAGAAGGAAGCACCGTATGACCTCGCTGACCGTGGCGGGAAGTCTAGTCTGTAACCCTAAATCTCAGGTGCCCTGTGCACAACAGCAAGGCCAGATCTGCACTGTTATAGACCCAGAATGCCCAGGCAGCTTTAACAGGCTTGCAATGTTCAGCCTGAAGTATCGTTTCAGAATGACTGTTGGCTTTCTGCATTTGTGTATATAACACGATTGATCCATACTAGATCAACATCTCTTTCTCTTTCCTTCCTTTCTATTTTTCTTCTTCCCTTTTTTCTTCCCACTCTTCCTCACACTTCCCCCACACCTACACAATGAAAAATGATTACCAGGAGTGCAGATCTGCTGAGAGAAATGTAAATGCTGAAGACGGTATTTCCTTTTCCTCTTCTGAGTGTTCCATGTAGGGAGAATGAAAATTCTCCAAATTTCCCAAATGAAAAGTCCTCCTAACTCCTTGAGAAACACAAACATCTTTCCATGGTGCCAACATTGGCAGGGACCAAAGGAGAAAGTGCCCCATGTTCCCACCCCGAGGATTTGAGTCAGAAGGCCAGGACATCTGTACAACACATCTAGGGAGAAGAATAGATATTTAATGGGGCAAAGCCCAGAAGACGGAGTCTCTCTTAACTGTTCAGAAAGTGCTGGAATCTGGTTCCTTATAAACACAACATGTAGCTGACAGAGGTCAAACCACCATGGTATTCCAGGCACATGTGGAAAAGGCATTGAGGGACTCCCACCTCTTCAGAGAGCTTGGGCTGGCCCTAGGTGAGGAAACAGAATTTCTGTTTTCTCCCTCCAGTCGCTGGCAGAGACATAACACACAGCCTTCCTTGGAGTTTCTAGTTTCTCTCACCTTCTGTCTGTTTCCCCTTGCAGATTTCTTACCTACATTTTTGCTTCATAGTATCTTATCAACCCCTTAGAAGACGTGCATTTTAACTTTTGACTAAGATATATTAGTTGTATGTATTAATGTACTACAGTGTTATGTTCTCACACATATGTGTTCACGGATCAAACCCAGTCCATCACCAAGTTGCCCTTTCTAAATCTCTAAAAATCACTAGTCTGTATTTGGAAGAACTTCAGTGCTCTTTACTATTCAAGGGTGTGGATTCTGGTTCAAGCTTTGCTGATAACCTGTTCGACATGAGGTGAGTTATCTTATCTCTCTGGACCCAGATTTCTTTTTTTGGTAAAAATGAGCATTGATGAGGTTTTTACCCAATCCCAAATATGAGGAACTGGGTATACGCATGTATATAGGAGACCCTGGGGTACATGGTAGCAAATGAGCACCTAGCTGTAGATGACACTCTAGTTCCTGCCTAGCCCCACCCTCTTGTGTGGATTTAATATTTAATAAAATATTCTTTCAACAACAACAGCAAAACATACTTAACTTTTTTTTCTGATCATATCTCAAATTAATTGGAGAACAGTGCTTCTTTTGAAAAAAATGGCAGCCAAGAAGTCTATATGGGCCTGACCTAGGAACACTGCATATGTGTGACAATTGTGTAATTTGGCCTACGTGAGCAACTCCTAGCAACAGGAGCTGGGCATTCCCCTGCTTTTGGGAACCTATTCCTCATGCTGGGTTTCCTTGCCCAGCCTTAATACAGTGGGAGGAGCTCATTGTTATACCATACTTTGTTGATACCCATGGGAGGCTTGCTCCCTTCTGAACAGAAACCAAGGAATAGTAGAATGGAGAGGAGGGCAGAAAGGAGTTAGGGGGAGAGAATGTGAGGAGAGGAGGGAGGAGGAACTTCAGAAGTGTTGCAAAATAGATGAATAAATTTAATTAACAAAATATGACTTCTAGCCACATCTCAAAGTGTGCAGGCCTTGTGTTTGGGAAATGCTGGTAGAAACAGATTCCCGAGCTTGCTTTTTCCATCTCCACTAACTACCCTTCCAATAAGAGATATGGTGTCTCAGTCACTATCCTACCGCTATGAAGAGATGCCATGACAAAGGCAACTTGAAGAGAAAGAATTTAATTTGAGGCTCCCACTTCCAAAGGGTTAGAGTCTATGACCATCAGGAGGAAAGCAAGGCAGGCAGGCATGGCGCTGGATGAGGAGCTGAAAGCTTATATTTGATCCACAATAATGATGCCAAAAGAGGGGGGGTACTAACTGAGAAAGAGTGGGCTTTTGAAACCTCAAAGCTCACCCCTGTGACACACGTCCTCCAACAAGCCTACACCTCCTAATGGTTCCCAAATGGTTCCAGCAACTGGGGGCAAAGCATTCAAATACATGAGTTTATGGGGGCCATTTCCATCCCAACCACCACAGATGGGGCTAGAGAGCAAAAAGGACTACAATAACTCCCAAGACCTAGATCCATTGGGAAATAATATTAGGAGGGATCCATTTGTCCTGGAAGTCCCCATCATTTTGCACACTTCATTTCTACGTCAGTGGGATATAGCAAAGATGCATTCCATCTCAGAAGACAAGACATGAACTAGATGTCCTTTATCTAAATAAGCTGTCTCCTAAGAGAAGATGTGTCCAATGGAGGAAAAATAGACAACTCATAGAGCTGGGCTTGAGAGATCATCATGGTCAGAGTTTTTCCATCAGCACTAGGTCAGAGGTTAAAAACACCCCCCCCCCCACCTTACATCTAACTGGTGGATTGTAGTACAAACAGCAGACTCCTGGATGCAAGGGAGTTTGAGAAATATAGCTACCTATAAATCCTTCAGTAGCCACTGTGAGGCTGGGGTAAGCTGGGCACACCAAGTGTGGGTCCCCTCAGAACCCCACAATATTTAGGAGACCATCTTAAAGGGCACACTAGTTGATGAAGGCAGCTTTCTGAGGCCTGAAACTCAACTCTAGTTGCCCTATGACTCAGCAAGCAACCGTGCTCAAAACCAATAGCCACTTTGTCCTTAGAGTCACAGGGCTGAGAATCAAAACATGGTTGACCTCAACCACAAGCATATCAGCCAAATATGAGATACCGCAGTGAAATGAGTTTTGAAACAGAATTTTTAATGTGCACACCCTCTGTCTTCACAGTAAGTCCTTACTTTGACGACATGAAAGTTAAACACGAGAAGTTCCCTCATTAAAATATGGGGTGAAAGGTACTTCTGAATGTCTCACCTTTGGTGATATTACAGGTTGATTCCCATCTGTATTTCCTTTGAAAAGAAGAACTCAATTTTCCAATTCTTAGCCCCAGAAACCTTCACACACCTTCCCTGCCCCTTCGAAGCCTGTGGCTTCACAGCTCTGCTCTCAGATAAAAGGAAAACAAACAAAGCTCCTTTGTCTTAAGACTAGAGTTTCCATCCTCACTGCTCATCAGCTATGGATAACTTCCGGTTGTACCGATGCCAGAGCCTCCTACTCAGAAACCCGGCTCATTCCATGATGGCTGGGACCCAGAGAGACAAACTATTCCAAAGTTCTCATGAGTTGAGAAACACTTTTTCAAAAGAGGTCATGGAAGGTGTGAGAGGAACTCACCTTGCCCATACCCACTGAAGGTTTCTATGAACCAGGTGACAGCTCTGTCTTCTTAGTGGTAAGCATCAACGTAGCCAGACTCAGTGCGGCTCTTACCATAAACAAGAAACTCATACAAAAGCCTGCGGTAATTTGATGTCAACTCAATATTGTGATTCTGGTTCACTTCTGGCTCTTCTCTGGTTCCCCAAATCCCACGCCTGTTCTGGCGGCTTACTCAATTATATTCATTTTGCTTACCATCCAGATCTAGTGTCCTGTTTCTCATCGAATCCTCCAGCACTTACCTGAGAGCACTGAATAATGACCTTCCATTAGACTCCCTGAAGTCTTAACCCTATAATTCTGCAACTAAGGCCTTAGAAACATTTTTTCTGAGTCTCAATTTCTCTGCTGGATAGAGATGACAGCACCTATTCATATCAGTTTTGTGTTTGGTACACTATAAATATCCAATAAATGTTCCCTGCACCTCCTTGTTGACCTTGAGCCCTGTGTGTCTATCTTTCGTGTCTCCCAAATATAAGGATTCGAAGAGTGGAGAGTATTTGTTCTGTAGGTATTTACTGAATCTGAGTGAATAACGGGACTTGGACAGAGATATTGACTTTGGGATTATCTGTCCACCCTTGCTTTCTCTGCAACAGCCAGTCTGCCTATGATTGCAGAGACTGCAGCGAGGCCCAGACGGCAAAGGCTGAGGTAGGATCCTTAGGTCAGGTCCGAGAGTGAGACAGGTCGCCAGCAGTCCCCTCAGAGCTTCATTTCCGCATAGTCATATAAACTCTTATTGACTGCCTGCTGTCTATAATGCCTGCGGAGTATAAGGAAGAAGACTACAGCTTCCTGGCCTCAAAAAGGCAGACAGAAAGATAAGCAGGTCAGGGCCCCACAATATGAAAAGGCAGCTTCAGGTTATACGTGCACAAAAGAAGGGCACACATTTAACTCCAAGGAGCGCGGAGGAGGGGCGTCAGAAATACCTCCCTTGACGTAGGGAAGTCTGTTTTGAGTTTTAAAGCAAAACTAGGGATTGTCCAGAGGCACACAAAGATTTCCCAGCTGAACAAAATGGCATGCACAAAGGCATCAGAGCAAGAAAGGACGGAGGAACTGCAAACAGTTTGGCAAATACCTAAACCCAGACGTTCCAGTCGGGCTTGCAGAGGGAAGAAGGCTGGAGCAGGTCATAAGGGATTCATAATAAACCATCTCCTTGAGGTGCGAGACCACTTTGTGTTTGAGGTCAGAGGCAAATATTTCAAATTCTTCCGAGTGCAACAGAGCCAGCACTGAATTTCGCTGGGAGCACATTACAACATCCAGCCCTCCTCTGTGCTCTCCCTGGACACCACGAACACCAGCTTCAACATCTCAAAGGCCTCCACATGCTGGACCCATTAGGCTTTGCGTGCTCCTCTGTCTGAGTCATCCCCACTCTGCCTCTGGTGACTGAACCCAGAGGAGTTCTCCGCTAATGGAGCTGGAGATGACTCATTCATAACAAGGGACTTGAAACTCGAAAACTCAGCAATAATACCTTGGCAGGAAGACTCCGGGTTCAAATTGCCCAGTTTGTTGTCGGGGGAGCCAGTGGGAGTGAGGAACAAAATGGGTGACTCTCAGACCAAAGGTAGAAGCGGGGACTCTGAGCTTTCCCAAGGAGCTAGAAACGACAGCATCCACCGCATGCCATTTCTTGTTTGAACACCAGCTGGTAGCAAGAGCTGAAAAGTGACATTCAAACGCTTTTATTTGGCACACCTCGTTTTATTTATAACATCAGATGCAATATTTAAATGCAAGGAACTGTTGCATCAAATTCTACATTTCTGGATCCTGTTAAAGACTGGAAAGATCTGCCAGTCGTTTGTTACAAGTTAAGTACGGGAGTTCCTAATACAAGCTGTATACCCCAGGTTCCAACATGGCCCTACTGTTTTACATACTGGTATCTCTTACCTGTGTTGCTTTGGTTGATTGAACTTTGACCCCTGCTGGCATCTGAGTCTGCAATCCTAATGCAGAAGCTATGCTAAAGGATATATAGTCTGATGAGAGATTTCAGTAACGGAAAGCTGGACTTTAAGATCTCATCCCTGGCAAATTTTATTGCCTCGATGCCCAAGGATTCTTTATAATATAATGTGATATAATATAATATAATGATAAGAAGGCATGGAAAAGCTGGGTGGTGGTGATGCAAGCCTTTAATCCCAGCACTCGGGAGGCAGAGGCAGGTGGATCTCTGTGAGTTCGAAGCCAGCCTGGTCCACAAGAGCTGGTTCCAGGATAGGCTCCAAAGCTACAGAGAAACCCTGTCTTTAAAACAAAACAAAAAACCAAAAACATAAAAACTTAAAAAAGCTTCAATTGCCAACCACTTTTCTTCCTCTCTGTGTAGAATGCCTAAGAGATGAGTTGAGGCTGGGATGCAGTTGCTGGTTTTCTTGCTTCCCATCACGGTCAGACACTAGAACGCATTGCTCAATGCAGGCAGGATGAGTGGAATGATGTTGCTGTGCCAAACCTATTTTTTAAAATTATTTTATTGCATCTTTAATATTTATTTTACATACCAGCCACAGTTTCCCCTCCCTTCTCTCCTCTCATTTCCACCCTCCACCCCATCCACTCCTCAGAAAGGGTCAGGCCTCCCATGGGAGTCAACAAAGCATAGCATAGCAAGCTGAGGCAGGAGCAAGTTCTTCTCCCATGCATCAAGGCTGAGTGAGGCATCCTACTATAGGGAATGGGTTCTAAAAAGCCAGCTCATGCACCAGGGACAGATACTGGTCCCAGTGCTAGGGGCCCCACAAACAGACCAAGCTACACAACCGTCACCCGTATGTAGAGGGCCTAGGTCAGTTCCATTCAGGCCCCCTAGCTGTTGGCCTAGAGTTGGTGAGCTTCCAGGAGCTCGGATCAGCTGTCTCTGTGGGTCTCCCTGTCATGCTCTTGACCCAGCCCCCTTGCTCAAGTAATCCCTCCTGCTTCTCTTTGACTGGACTCTCGAGCTCGGCCCCATGCTTAGCTGTGGATCTCTGCATTTGCTTCCCTCAATTACAGGATGAAAGTTCTATGATGGCAATTAGGATATTCATCAATCTGATTGCAGGAGAAGGCCACTTCAGGAACCCTCTCCACTATTGCTAGGAGTCTGAGCTGGGGTCATCCTTGTGTATTCCTAGGAGTTTCCCTGGCACCAGGTTTGTCCCTAACCCCCAATGGCACCCTCTATTAAGATTTTTTTTGTTCCTCTCTCCCTCCATCTGTTCCTAATTCCTCATGTTCCCATCCCCCATCCCATCTACTGTCTACCCCCAGTTTATCCAGGAGACCTATCTGTTTCCCCTTCCCAGGGCGGTCCATGCATCCCTCTTAGGGTTCTTCTTATGACCTAGTTTCTCCAGGGCTGTGGATTGTAGCCTGGTTATCCTTTGCTTTACATCTAATATCTAATACATATCTTTACATGTAATAAACCTATTTTCAGGAATTTGAAGCTCTGGACACTTCCTGGAATGCTTTGATCTTTTCCTTATCTATTATGTTTCAGATGCCCCTCCCTTCCTCCTGCGTGCGCCAGTTTGCTCTTCCAACAGACCTTCCCCGGCTTCCCCAGGCTGGAAGGATCAGCCTTCTCATCTCTATTCTCAATTAGCCAATTTACTGTTGTTATATAACTCTGCGAGTCTTTGTTTACTCCCTGAGAAACCTAGTATCTGCTTCATAAAATCGCTCTGTGAATTGTGCCTGGAACATAGTGCAAAAAGATCGGTGCCAATATAAATGTCATAACATGCTTGAGTGTTTGAAATGCTATGCTTATATCCTCACAACACTACTGAAAAGAAGATGCTGACGTTAAATTTCCGTTTTATAGATACAAAAGTTGATGCGCAGAAAGGTCGAGTAACTTAGGTCACATAGTTGGCAGATTTAATAAGGCTCCAAACTAGTGCAGATGGACCAAGTGACTTTAACAGCTGATGTCACTGACCCTTTTTAAGTGAGATCCAAGTATACAACAGCACCCTCTGTGTTAAGAAATATAAATTCTCTCCAGGGCTATTTGTATTTTCAATCCTATGTAGCCTGATTAAATTCTACTCATGGTTGAAGCATGGTTTGACTGTTAAAACAGAAAGGCAGTAGAGGGAACTCTCCAAGCATAGAAATAAAACCTTGGAGGTGGAGGTCCTTTGTCTTTATTCCCCCTTATTGATGCAGGGAATTCTTCAAGGAAAGAACTGTTTGTTTGTTTTTTTTTTTTTAAAAAAAAACCCTGTTGTATTAGCAGATCCCTCTTGAGAACTCTCCTCCTTCTATAAGCTAACAAATCCAGTCCAGACACAACACATTCCTGCAGCCACCAAATTACCAGGGTGCAGGGTGTTTTCTCTTTTCACCTTTGTAGGAAATTCTTGAGTCTGACAATTTACTTACATAGTTGGCATGCAGGAAATGTTCTCACAGTTGTTCTTGTTCTATCTCTTCTGCGGGTTCTCTAACAGTTGTCCTGAGTCTGTCTACACTGCAGAGTCTCTAACAGCTGTCCCCAGTCTGTCCCCACTGCAG
>NC_022014.1:56410876-56422215 GCF_000317375.1 Microtus ochrogaster | reverse complement strand
TCTCTAACAGCTGTCCCCAGTCTGTCCCCACTGCAGGTTCTCTAACAGCTGTCCTGAGTCTGTCTTCACTGCAGGTTCTCTAACAGCTGTCCTGAGTCTGTCTTCACTGCAGGTTCTCTAACAGCTGTCCCCAGTCTGTCTTGACTGCAGGTTCTCTAACAGCTGTCCTTAGTCTATCCATGTGAAAAATGAAGGTCAGTAAAAGATTACAATGTCCATTGGTTTGTTTCTGTAAACATGCCCAATCGACTAGTTCTACCTGCCTGGAGTCCCATGAGCCATGGTGTTTAACAAGTGACATCTGAGGCTGGAGTAATCCATCTATTTGCCAAGACTTTGACTCCACTACTTAGTTCTTGAGTTTCCTCCAGAACTCATGTGCTTGTTAAAATAACCATGGAGAAAAGAGGGAATAACAAAACAAGAGATGTGAATGAATTATAAACCTAACACAGGGCTGTGAAGAAGCAAGTACAGCAGCATGCTATCTTTTCATAACTGTACCATTTGTGTGGAGAGCCTCGCTCAGTACCATGTAGGCTCTCTGGTTGGTGGTTCAGTCTCTGTGAGCCCCAATTCTGAGTTCAGGTTAGTTAATTCTGTGAGTTTTCTTGTGGTATCCTCGGCCTCTCTGACTCCCACAATCCTTCCTTCCCGTTTTCCACAGGATTTGTCGAGGTCCGCCTAATGTTTGGCTATTGATCTCTGCATCTGTTTCCTTAAGTTGCAGGATGAAATCTCTTATATGACAACTGGGCTAGATATGAGCACAGCTAAATATCATTAGGAATCATTTCATTGACCTTTTCTGCCAGTCATGTGATCAGGCTGGAAAAACGAATTAACTTGTTAATTAATTAATTAAAATGAGTATACTTTCAATTCAGAGGTGGTGAAGATCGGAATTAGTATTGCAGAAAAGCAAATCAGCAGCAAAGACACGAAATATTAGACTGGTGCATGGGAAAAAGAAAAATAGAGGTGTGGGGTGGGCGGGAGATGGGTGTGGCTGCTAAAAAGACGTCACAAGGAGCCTTTGCAGAGACAGAATTGTGCGTCTTGCCTGTGGTGTGTACACAGACCAATGGATGTAAGTAAATTACACAAAACTAAGCACATGCACCGAATGGCACAGATGTCCAATGAGTCAAACTGGGAAATCGAAGTAAGATTGGTGGGCTATGTAAGGTTCAATATTCTGCTTGTGAAGTTGTACCCTAATTTTCTTTTTATAAGATATTGCCACAGGAGAAAACTGAGCAGGATACACACAGGATCTCTCTACTGCGCCTTACAGCTAGCTGTGCCTGCATCCACACTGACTGCAAATGAAAAGTTCAGTTAGGATAACAAGAACAAAGCCATAGGAACACAAAGCGGGAAGGAGCGACAAGAGAATAGGGGCTCACAACAAACACAGAAATGGTGTTATTAAATTGACTCGATGTGATGATCAAAGCTGAGAAGAGATTAGAGTGCTTCTGTGTGGGGGAAAATGCCGATATTCATGGATTGAAAAGAGTTGCTAAAGTTTAGGCAGAATGAAGAAAATTGATTCTTGGATACGTTGTGTCAAGGTTTTCTATATAGGGATTGCTATAAAAAGGATGGCCCTGTGAGGTAGCCAAGGAAAGCTTTGAAAGCAACCCTGGGGAACACAGTGGCAATGCACTGGTCAGTGGCATTGATGAAAACATCCTTTCTGACACTTGTTTTGGAGTTCTTTCCATATTGAAGCCATGGACTCTTGACATCCCTAAATACCATGTAGAAACAGAGAGATTGTGTGGGGAAAGTAGACCGGAAGGGAAACTGGGTTACTTAGATTACCCATTTGAATGATTCCCTGCCATCCATAAATTTGCTGAAAGATACGAATGTGACCTTTGTGGTTCCTAGTCAGATGTGAGTTCAGACACAAAGCAAACTCAATCATCTCAGTACAGTTGCTTAGAATCACTGCTGGTCAAATGCAGTCGATGGGCATTTGTGGACCTTCTTGTGCAGCAAGGCCCTTTGACACAAAAACACTATCAATTGTGATTCCAAACCTGAGATTCCTATTAAGGAGGAATACATGTACTAATAAGAGATAGGAGATACATGTAGCTCAAACACTTCAATGCGCTCTACAAATTATTCCAATAGATCCTCAAAAGGCAGAACCCTTGACGTCATGTTTGTGTGACTCAGTAACTATGCCGATCGCTTACCATTTTTCAAGTTGTATATCAAATTGTACAGCCGCCATGAATTCTTCTCTAAACACATCCATCGTTTATCCATTCAGCAAGTATGAATTGTCATCTATGTATGGGGCTCTGTGCTATTTGTGATACAATGAGGACAAAACCATGCAGGAATCTATTCTCAAGGAGCTTCAGGTCTAATGGAGCAAATGAACAGTAACCAAATGATGGAACAGATCTGGAACCGGATCCTGAGAGCAAAGGCTACAAAGGAAAAAAAATTCATGGTGCTTTGAAACAACTTAAGGGATGGATCTGACCTCGTCAGAGAATTCTGAACTCTTTCTCCAAGCAAGTGACATTCGTTGGAAGGGCACTCCAGGAGGGGAACAGTATGGCAGAATGCCTGTGGCGGGAGAAGCCTGTAGTGCTGAGGGATTGAGAGGGGACCTCTGTGGGGAGAGCCAGGGATGTGGTGCGACACGAGGGTGGAGACTGAGAAGAACGAGTACCCGTCCAATCTTGGAGGGAGTTTTGCCGCTACCTGAAAAGCAAGGAGACGTCTCTGGAAGGATTCAGACTCCCGACTGAGAGTTCCAAGACGGGTCCATTTCCTGCCCACTCTCTTTCTCGTCTGTGGTGTCAAAGTGATTAGTGTGAACTTCATCATTAGAGTCTATCGTGTGATGCTTATTGTGATTCCAAATGACAATGTCTCCTCTTCAAAACTAGGTGGGCCGATTCCTTGGGCTGATTCTTAAACTCAATTTTTATTGGGTTTAAGACTCTTAGGGTAAAATGTATTCCTACTGTTAAATTCCACTATGAAAGGGAAAATGCTGCCAACTGGACCTGCCATGAATGCTAAGTAGCATCCCTAATTCAGAGATTGAACAGTGTGAAATGATGTGCTTACTAACCTGATGGGGCATTATATGTCTTTGCTATTCTTACAGCATCTGGTGCAGTGCTTTTCATACATACATCGCGAGAAAAGCACTAGACTCCATGAGATCCAGCACATCTATTGGTTCTACTATGTCCCTGGGGACAAGAATAAGTTAATTTTGGGTCCCTGGTTCCATCCCTTGGGTAAGTGGTGATGTGATCACTGAAGTTCTTCTCGGCTTTGTATCTTCTTTCTGCAACAGCTCCTATCAATAGCTCTAGCAAGATGTCTTTGAGGCCCTGGAGAGGTTCCTCAGAATGACGTCCTGGTAGAGCGCTGTGGGGTTTCACTGTTAATCTCCAGGTGGAAGGCAGTGGAGAATGTGCATTGAAGTCACACAGCCCTGAATTTGAACAAAATGAGGTCTGAAGAAAATCTACAAGCGAGTGACAGTTTGTGTGGGTTCAGCGCTAAGAGAGAATGAGGCAAGGGCTGCTGTGTTATGCTTTGAATGTGAAATGATCCCTATGGGTTCATGTGTTTGGACATTTGATTCCCAATGGTTGTACTATTTTGGAAGGAGTGGGACATTTAAGACGTGGAGCCTTGCTGGAGTAAGTACATTACTGGGAGGGGGCAGGCCTGGAGGGTTGATAGCCAGGCCCTACTTTCTATTCACCCTCTGCTTCCTGACTCCAGAGACAACATGACCAGTCACCTCCCATGCCTTCTCCACTCTAAGGAGCTCTGTCACCTCACACTGTAAGCCAGAACAAACCCTTTCTATTTTAAGTTGTCAGGCGTTCAGGCTCAACAATGAGAAAACAAGAGGAAAGCACCCAGGAAACTGTGAATCAGACCTGATGTAGGAAGAAGTCTTTAGGCCCAGAGAGATGACTGAGCTGGTAAAATGCTAGTGCTGTGCAGCATGCAAACCTGAATTTGAACACATACAAACCAGACAAGTCCAGATGTGGTAGCACACATCTGTAATCCCCAAGCTATGGCGAGATGAGAAGTAGAGATGTCAAGGTCCCTGGAGCACTGGCCCAGCCATCCTGGTATAGCCTGATAAACAATGGAAGAACAAATCCAAACAAGGTGGAAGACACATCCACTGGCGTGCCCACACATGAACACGCATATGTATGCGCACATGAAAACAGATTTTTTTTAAAGGGGGGCTTTATTTGAACAAGGTGGCATGCACCTGTAGTCCCAGCTACTTGGAAACTGAGGCAGAAGGATCATTTGAGCACAGACCAACCTGATCAACATACTATGAATAATTAAAACAAAATTTTTTCAATGAAGTTAAAATGACATGCTTAGGGTGGGCCTCACTACAGTGTGCTGTTGGAAAAGGGCGATTTTGGACATAGAGACAGACATAAGCAGAGGAAATATTTTCTGTAAACTTAGGATAGCCTAAGGCCCCAAGAAGCTTCCAGAGAAGCTTGGAACATCTTGCTTTCACAGGCCTCTGAGGGATTCAATCCTGCTGATACCTCAATATGGGCTTCTAGACATCAGAAATGGGAGACCATGAATTTCTGTGCCCAGTGTGTAGCATTTTTGTTTCTGTGTCCCATCGTGCTACGATGCTGTGCCTTCCACCAGCATACGCTGTTACCTGGACAACTGCTTCCTTCTAATCCTCCTCTGCTTCTGAAAGAATAACAGATCATCACAACCAAGAGTCGGAAACATGAGAAACTGTTAAAAGGGCAGGACCCTCAACCCAACCATGTCCCACATCTACTATCTGCACCGGACAATTGGTGCTTGCTACTCTGTCCCAGAGCATCCGACATCCCATTCCACCTCTCCAGGCGTCTTCTTCTGCCCTCCAAGCACTGTTAGCTGGGCCTCAATGCCACTCGGCATCCTTTCTCTCATTAGCAGGCATTTTATAAACTAGGATTGGACCAGCCCTTGACTGAGGTTGGAGATGGCTCTGCAGTTAAGAGCAGCTTCACTGTAGCCTTGGCTCTAAGCACGCATCCAGAGCACTTCTCACTGCACATGAGCACACCTGGCAACACCAATCAATTTTTTGCAAACAGCTCCATCCTAATTCCAGACTATTCTATGCTGTGAATTAGTGTTTCTGCTTTGCATGAAGTTTTCTGCTCTTATAGAAACATAATGTTTTAATTATGGAATATAGGCTTGAAATATTTTCTTATCATCATCCTCAGTATCCAAGCAACAGATTAGTGTGTCTTTGGATTGGGTAGGTTTAGAATGTTTGATTTTTTAAAATTATTGAGGGCCAATAAGATGACTCAGGGAGGAAAGGTGTTTGCCACTAAACCTGAGTTCAATTGCCAGAACTCACATAACCCTGTAACTTGTCCTCTGGCCTCCACCTGCAATGGCGTGCGCGCGCGTGCGTGCGTGCGTGCGTGCGTGCGTGCGTGTGTGTGTGTGTGTGTGTGTGTGCGCGTGTGTGTGCATGTGTATATGTGCCCTCATGTATGCACAAATACACATAGATTTTTTTTAAAATTGAGTTGCTAATTTGAGCTTTATTTTAATAAAAAAATCACTGAATGAATTTTGCCTTGAGATTAGGACAGAATTTCTAACAAATTTGAAAATATGTGAAGAGACGTTTTCAGCACTGATAATCAAAAAAAGTCAAAATGTCAATTAATTCTAGAAAACAAAACATTCAAGATGCTCTATGTAGGTTAAATCCTATCTTGTGGTATGAAATATTCATCCAAGGCTTAATTCTTTATGTGAAAATAAACACATTCATCTCATTCATATACAAATTAATTCTAGCCCTTAATGAGTGGTATCATTTCATACACACATAGATACCAAATAATTCTTTTAAAATATATTGCATTATGATTCGTCATCAGTAAATGTTTGATGTATATACATTTTATATGCTTTACATACCTGAGGGCTGCTCTTAAAGAAAAATCACCAGTCAAGTATAGAAAACAGACTTCAGTATGTCTCCACTGTCATCTCTCAGCATGCGAGTCCCAGGGGAGTGTATCTTTGGATCGGACCGTGTTAGAGTGTGAAAGGGGTTATGGTTGGTTATGAATCCCCAGTCTGATCACCAGTGACCAGCCCGTTTGTAGACTGAAGCTCTCTGGAGACACCCAGCCTTAATCCCATCCATTTAGAAACCTCACTGTTTTACAAATGGTTGTTCCCCATGACAAGTCTCTACCCTAAGCTGCCCTTTGTGTCTCAGTGCTACACAGATGGAGGATTCTTCTAGAAAGTAGCTGTGGTTCTTCCCAGCTATGACATAGTGGTCCTAGGATTTCATTCTTGTTACATAGTCCCTTCACTGCCCCATTTCTCTGCTAGCCCCCTCCCTTCTGTTTCCAAAACTTTTCACATCATGTATATGCTTTTGAGAGTGTCCCAAAATGAGAGCAAGCTTGAAATTTAAATTTTGTGCCAATACCCAGTGTGACAGAATAGCAGATAGTCATACATTGCTGAGTGAAGGGGACATATTCTGAGGAAAGTGTCCTTAGGCTATGTCATCATTCTGTGACGATCACAAAGGGAGCTCACATACACTGAGATAGTTACCAGTGTTAGGTGATGCAATCTCCTACGGCTGCTGTCTTCTATGCAGCCCACTTTTGACTGAAATGTCAAGGCATGTGACTGTCATGGTAACGATTACTGCATTAAATGAGAAATTGGTGTGTATGCGTGCGTGTGCGTGTGTGTGCGTGTGTGTGTGTGTGTGTTGATACCTTTCCTTTTTCTATCCTGCACGATAAGCCTGGTACATAAGTAAGAAAGACATAATGATACAATGAAGACTGAGCTCACATAGATATAGAAACTTTCCCAAGGTTAAATAGGAAAATACAGAGCAAGGCATTATACCCAGAGAGAGCCTAGTAACCCGGGATTTGAATCAGTCTGCTAAACCGTTAGGTAAACGGCAAGCTGGGATTGGTGTGGTATACACCTGTAATCTAATCTAGCAACCGGGAGGCAGAGGCAGGAGAATTGACAGCTCCATGCTAGCCTCAGCTACACAATAAAACCCTGTCTAAAAAAATAAAAAATAATAAAACAAATAAAGCTGAAACCATCTCCCCATGAACAACAAGGCTCTACCTAAGGGTTTCTGAAGAATCCAAGGCTTGGTTTGAGGCCCAAGAATTTTTATTTTGAAGTTCTCAAGGTCAGCTTCTGAAATACATTGTCTCGGTGCCCAGCGGATGCAATAATGCCAAGCGAGCTCAGGCTTCTTCCCGCTGTTCACTGAGGGAAAATTTTTTTCTGTGCCTTAATACAATGCTTCGTAGCCTTGACTGCACCTTGGAAGCACCTGGGAAGGTTTAAAACATCATCACTGAGTCTGATTTAATTGGGGTGAGCGGCTGGCTGAACATGGTGTGTTTTACAGGTTCCTGGGGGGTGATTCTGATGTGCAGTTGGAGCCGAGAACCGCTTCCTCAACACTGCCAACTCCCTGGCTGTGGGAAGCTCTGTCTTCGATCCCCCCCCCCAATGTTTAATGCTGGTGTTTATTACACTTCGGTGAGTACTGAGCGAATTAATACACTCAAAACGTTTAGAAATGCGTCCAGCCTCTAGCGACTGTGACAGGAGCGCTGGTCTTTGTCATCCTTGTTGCACAGTTGTGGGTTTCTCCTCTGTTTTTCATTTTTCTCAGTATGTTCTTATTATCATGGCCTCTTTTACGTGTGGGTGAGATTGTAGTTTTTTTCTAGCATGGCCTACCTTAAAGCCCCAAATTAACTTGGGCCATCTGGCCATCTTTAGCCCAGTGCCCATGTATTTCCCTTTCTTGCCCTGCTTGAGGCTGTTACGCTTTTTTTAGATTGTTTATTACAAGGATCCCTGTCCTATGAGTCACATGATATTCTTCTTTGGAAGCGAAATTCCCAAACACCCTGCTGAAAAGGCTGAAAATCGATCAGCTCATCAGGGTGAGTTTTCTTTTCAGAGTCTCAATTCTCTTCTTTTCTACTCTAGATCTCTATGCCAGGGCTCTGGCCTTTTGAAATTAATTTTGAATATCATGACCGTGAAATTGTATTAGGTTTTAATATCAGAAAGGCTAAGTCCTCCAACAATTTTCTGTCTTACTATAGTTTTGGTGACTTGGGTTTCTTTAAACGGCTGCAAGAATTTTAGAACCAGCTTGTCAATTTCTGAAAAGACGAAACTAGCATTTTAATGGTGATTGCATTGAACCAGCGGATCAGTCTGAGCAATCAGTAAATACATTTCTCTAATTATCTCAGAACTTTGATGTCACGAAGGCTATCAGAATCTCAAGAGCTGCATGGAAGTCTAGACTCCCCCACTCTCCCACTCGCTCATTCCTCTCATTTTGTTTAGTCATTTCATAGCCAAACCCAGCTACCTCCACCACCCGACTTTACATCCCCCTAGCAAAAAGCATTAGAAACATTGTACAAAGATTTCAAAATTAAATTCCATGGCTGTTACCTGATTGGTTCCATTTGAACCATTTAACTATGGACGTTAGACCAGACAGCATGGCAGACCATACCCAATCACGCTTGTCTACCGATGGACCAGATGAATATCCTTTGAGAAATATATAGGTTAGTGAGAAAGACGTGATAGAACATCAGTTATGATATCTACTTCTTCATGTAACTTATGACTTCAAACCTATTTTTTTTTTTTTGCACACTTTGATGAGCCCGCACTCAGCCATCCACCCACACCTTTAAAATGAGCTTTGGATCCTCGTATAAAACTGCCAACTGCAAGAATCCACTTAAAAACCCTGAAGAACCAATTCTCAACATGTCAAAGGCTGAACTCATCATCTCATTCCGTAAGCTTGGCTCTTCCTCTCGGTTCCTTGTCCGTGGTGAAGGAACCTTTGTCGACACAATGAGCCAAATGCCAAAATGTGAGAATTGCCCTAGAGCCTCCCCTCCACCAAAACCTCGTTCTTACCATCTCATCCCCCTGCCACTGAAGTCATGCTCATGAAGTTTCCTACAGTGGCTTTCGTTCATATCAGTTGCTTCTGTCCCTTTTGTTCTGCTTCCACAACCGACCCCTGCTTTAGTCAGGCTTCGCCCTTGCCATCCTTTACCCCTGCCACAGCCTTCCTATTGGTCTCTTTGGGTTTTGGAAGGCTCCTTTGCTGATTTATACTCACAACTCTGGAGAGTTCTTTCTAAAACGCAGTTGGGTTGATTTCTCATTGATGATGAGTCTTTGTAGAAATCACCATGGTTTTTACAATGAGTTCAAGTAACCATTAATTTTGTGCCTGGCTATCTGGCTGCTAACCTAAACTCTCCAGCCATGTCCCGCCCTGTCCCACAGACAGTTTATTATATGGTCCTCCAGAGGTATTTACAGTTTATGAAATTTGACAGGCTATTTCCTGCTCTTGAGCCCTCTCTTCCTCGGCTATTCTCACTGTCTGGATTGCTTTTCTCCTTCTCGTCAGTCTTTTTCTCCCAACCAATATCTGGTACCTCTTGAAAACTCAACCCAAACACTAGCTCTCCTCAGATATTTCCTAGGGAATGCATGTAACTTGATTGTGTGGCTCCAGAACTTCGCTTAGTGCCTGGTGTGAAATATGAGCTCAATCTGTGTTCAGAATGTACATACATTGAAATCCCACAGTCAGGACTTTGGGCGAAAGTGCCCGGGTGGATTGCAGCCACAGTTTGCAGACACTCTGTTCAGCGACAGCCCCTCTATTTCGCCACCATTATGTAATTCCCCACAGACTTCCCTGGTTGTTTCTCTCAGCTCAGTGTGTCTCAGTGCACTGACCACAGCCAGAAAGGAGTGAACCACATGGTCCCTAGGGTCATCTCTGCGGCTGGACCCTGCTGCAGACAAAAGGGAACATGGGAGAATGTGGGAGGGTAAAGGCTGACTCCGTGGCTAGCACACAGTATGAAGAGGATTCCTTGTGTGATAAAGGAGAAGTCACAATCAGATATGAATTTCTTAGCGTTTAGAGTTCCAGCCCTTGCTATAAGAAATGTGCTGATACTGGTAACCCACACTGGTCAATTTCTAGCCATCAGGAACACTTCTCAGTGTCTATTGTTCACGATTTCAAGGCTACATTTTATGTAACTCCTTACTTTCTGTTTCCCCTCTCTCAGATTTGTGTCAATAATCTTGTATGCAAGAAAAAACCAACCCACCCATATTTCTTGATGGGAAAGGTGTCACATATTAGGATGTCTTAGTTACTTTTCTTGTTTTTGTGACCAAATATCTGCCAAGAAGCAATTTAACTGAAGTGCTTATTTCGGCTTAGAGTTAAGGGAGTTATGCCCCTATGTGGTGGAGAGTCAGCTGACCACATCATTCTGTAGTCAGGAAGCAAAGAGCCAACAGACGGTGGGGTGGGCTACAACAACACAAGGCCCATACCTACAGACTTCAGGGAGAGTCCACCTCGTAAGCTTCCATAACCCCCCCAACTAGCACCCCATCCAGGGACCAAGTATTCAAACACAGGAGCCTGTGGGGGACATTTCACATTCCAACCACAGCACTGGAGAAAAAGAAATATTCTGTTTTTTCTTAAGAAGACATAAATACAGAATTTATAAACTTTGCATTGTACATAAAGTAAAACAATTAATGACTGGAAGTTGACTGGAAAGCATATTAAAGGAAAGGAAATGTGCAGTTTCCGAGAGTGCTGGGGAGTCACTGAGAACAAATCACACCAGATGACCCTGATTTCTTTCTCAGCCTTCTTTCCAGCCAGCCAATTGAATAATAACAATTCACATCTATCAGATATGTTATAATGCAGAGATCCTTTCAAACACATCGTCCCAGCAAAATAATACAACATCCTGGAGAGATAAAGGTCTTTTATGCTTGGTACCAAGATTCTTCTCTGAGTCTCTTCTCCATTTGTTTACCATATGCACAAATAGAAGATAATTTCATTCAATAAGTGACAAGAGATGTATTCATGTTGTCTTTTTTTGTATTTAACAAATAGATGATAAATTTAAGTATTCTCCCCCACGGATCATACAATAGATTTGTGAGAAACGGGAGTTTTTGTTCACTTGGGTTGTCATAGCCTGGCCTCCGTTTCATCCATGGAGCTCTGGTTTTCTTTCTTTCTTTCTTTCTTTCTTTCTTTCTTTCTTTCTTTCTTTCTTTCTTTCTTTCTTTCTTTATTTCTTTCTTTCTCTCCTTCCTTCTTTCTTTCTTTCTTTTCATTTCTTTTTCTTTTCTTTTTTTTTTTTTTT
>NC_022014.1:56405462-56410776 GCF_000317375.1 Microtus ochrogaster | reverse complement strand
TGGTTTTTCAAGACATGGTTTCTCTGTAGCTTTTGGTGCCTGTCCTGGAACTAGCACTTGTAGACCAGGCTGGCCTCGAACTCACAGAGATTCGCCTGCCTCTGCCTCCCAAGTGCTGGGATTAAAGGTGTGTGCCACCACCGCCCAGCTGAGCTCTGGTTCTCTCTATCCTCTTCAGACATTTAATAAATAAGCTGAGCTCTGTGACTAACAACAGTAATAGGTAGGAGACATGCTGAATATCAAAATACTGGTTTATTTTTAAGGAACTAGACAAGAAAATCCATAAAAAAATGGGAATGTTTTTGTCAGGGTTTAACTAAAAAGTATAAAACACACGGTGACTATGGTAAGAGCCCTGGGTTACATACTCATCCTTGGCTAAGGGAGCACGGAATGCATACAAGAGATGGATGTATTCATGAGCTCTGGGGTGACCATCATCTCCGTGTGTACATCTCAGTACATCATGCTGTATATTTTAAGCATATTCAACTCTTATTTGCCAGTTATACTCTATTATGCTGAAAAAAAAGAAATAAGAGAGGAAGTCTTATGTACAGGATTAAAAACATTCTGTTTCTTGAGTGTGGCACCACAGAGACCAGTTTACCAGCAGTAAGTGTGTAGGTGACTTCGGGACTGAAGGTGGCTCTGAGACGAGATGATTGACAATATGGACTGCTTATCACTTGGTCTTTTGTTGCATTTAAGGAGCTCAGTGCCACACGTGATGAAGGTGATGGTCTCGAAGTTCTCTGGGCTAAGCAATTTGCACATGGTCAATTTTCACATTTCAATCTGACTTGTCACATTTTGAAGGGAACATTGAAAAACTGAAGGCCATCTGGGGAGCCTTCTCAACATGGCAAATGGTCTTTGAAACCATATCTGAGAACTCCCTTTGTTGTGTGGGGTAAGTCTACACTAGAGGAAGGAAATACTAGAGAGCTTTACAATTAAGGATCTACCTGGAAGGAAGATTTGACTTTATATAGATCTAAAAAATAGGTAAGACGTTTTCAGAGGAAGACAGCCAATAAAGTCTACAATGTGCCCTGCTCAGACACAGGGCCCAGCTTTTACGTATCTTACGTACTTCCTCACAATAGTTCCTTAAGCCAGAACCATTGCTCGCTCTCATCTAGAGACAGAAGAAACTTGATGCTCAGAAAAATTCAAACAACACATCCCAGTTCAAACTAGTAAGTTTCTGGGCAGAGGTGCGTCCTCACAACCCGTTTTGTAGGCATCATTTTATTTACAATATAGCTCCAAGCCACCAAGATTTCCTCAAGGCCATGGGAGGCTATGTGTGGCACCAGACTTCATCAGCATTAAATCTGTGCCAGGCAGGACACAGACAATAATACATGTCAGAGGCATACAATCTCACCATAGAGCAATGACCTGTGATGAGTTTAGGCAAGGAAACCAAGACAAAGAAAGAAAATGGCTTGTTCAAAGTATGTGTAACAGATTAAAACCCAGGACTGCATGGCTTGACCATTGTTCTATGCCACTTCTTTCAGAGAAAAAGAACAATTTTTCTAATAACAAATAGATTTTAGAAATGCCTTGGGAGACAATTAGCTGGGAATTATTATAGTGATCCAAGTAGAAGCTGGTGCCTGCATGGAAGAAACTGTAGGTTGAGATGCTTGGAACTTCCAACGTTCTGTGGTTCTGGAAATGATCTTTCTGGAAATCATTGTGCACAGGAACTGTTAAGCATCTGCTAGATGATTGGTAACAGCCATTGAGTTGAATGAGCAAGAGTCCACTCTCTAGAAGGGAACCAACTTGGTGCACTGCGGAGGGAATTCTGACTCTGCAATCAAGCCTTCTAGCTATTTGTGTCAAAGCTGAATTAGAAGGGGCGGGTTGCCCAGCACAGTTAGTAATTAGAGTCCGAGCCACAGTACTGGGCTGACTGCTGGCGTAGGGAGGACAGAGCAGGAAGCACCTTCAAGGGACAGTAGATGCAGTAGGGGAAGCCGTGGGCAGTAACCACAGGAACTGCAGCCACAAGAAAAGGCTGGACAGCTGACCTCAGTCTTGATTTGGATGATGATGTTGTCTCTTCTCTGCCTCCCAGGCCTCTCCCTTCCTGCCCAAAGGGCTATCCCAAGTCCCTGGCAAGGTGATTAATGGACACATATTCTTGGTCCCTGCCAAGAAGTACTGTTAGCCTGGGTCTCACATTGATTTCTAGAACTACCCTTCCTGCAGAGTTGTATAACTGCCTTTGCCCAGTCCTGTAGTCTGAAGGTCATGATCCATGAAAGAACTGGAGTCAGACGCCCGATTCTCTGTGGTCTTGTCTGAGTTCAGGATAGATGGTGCAGTGAAAGCGGTGGTACAGGGAGACAATGGGATGCGAGTCTGGATGGGGGTTCTTGGGGCCACGTGTACTCCGAGTGCCCATTTGGGTTTTGCGAGGGAGCATAAAAACGTTCTTTCCCAGCCCCCTCTGACTGGTGAGGGGCAATGCCAGTCTCTTCCTTCTAGTAGAGCAGTGACTCTCCTAATTTTGGTCTGGAATTCCCTTCACGCTTTTAAGAATAATTAAGTCTCTAAAGCACCTTGGCACATGTGTGAGTTCTCCTCAGTAGTTATCACCTCTGAGATTAAACTCAAGAAAATGTAAATTATTAATTTTTTAAAAAAATTTATCCACCACTATGTATGAACAGATCCCCCCCCCCAGAAAAACAGTTTACCAAACCAAAAAAAAAAATACTTAGTGAGAACACTGACATTGTTCTACACTTAAAAACAAAAAATATCCTTTTGATGTCTGGCTGAAGACGACTCATGCCTAACAGGACCACTGGGAATATTGACTTTAACCCACACAGGCAAAGCTCTGCCAGCAGAGCCTTGTAGCACCCTTTGCTCAGCAAAGAAAGAAGGTGGCCCAGAGTGACAGTAGGGTGACAGCCTCTCCCCATTTTGGACATGTGAGTGGAGATAACCCTACGGAGAAGGTGAGGGCTCTTCCTCTGAAGCAGAGGAGACACCTCCAGCCTTTTACAGACAATAAGTTAAGCCCCAAATGTGATTCTCCACCCTGCCTTCTGAGGCTCTTATTCTCCTATCCCCCCCACCACCACTTAGATAGTTGTTCATTGGCAGTGGGCTGGAGAAGGCTCTTATTCTCTTATTTCTCCCCCTGCCTTAGTTGTTTATTGGTAGTGGGCTGGAAGGGATGTCAGAATTAGCATTCACAGACAACACCACAGCAACCACAAGGACAGCAAGACTAATGGGAAAGACCCTGAAGGCTCCCTCTTCAAAAGCAAGTGGCTAGACAGGGGCCCGGAGTATTTATAGGGCAGCCTTAGATCACCCCTGCTTAGTAGGCATACTTAGAGATGAAGAAAGAGATTCATTCACTGGCTGCGGCTCCAGACTGACCACTTGGGGTGTAGTTTCCTTGATAAGCAAGGCTGTTGGCCAGGACTCGCTTCATGTATTCCTCCTGGGCAGCCTTCAGGTTCTCCTTCTTCCCAGGCCTTCAGAGTAGAGACCTGCAGGGCTCAGCCATAAGAGAAAGTCAAGACCCATGGCTTTAGGAGTGGGCACTTGATAGCATTGAGGTTGATGGACACCTCTTCCTCCCACTTCCCTCCAGACAGGAAAGTGACTCCAGGAATAGCAGGGGGCACTGGGCAACAAAGTGCTGTGACAGTTGCCATGGCAATCTCCTCATTGGAAAATTTCTGGGTACAAGCATGGCCTGGGGTGACCAAGTTGGGCTTCAGCAAAGTGCCTTTTAGATAGACATGGTGGTCACTCAGAGCCTTGTAGACAGCAACCAGTTGAAGCGTTGTCTACTGACTGCTGTCTACAAGGCTCCTATCTCTTCCTTCTCCATGTCTAATGTAGACTTTTTTTTATATCCACTAAAACAAAATGAGACAAACAAAAAAAAATAGGAGGAAGGTAGGTTATAACTGCTCTTGTTCTCAGTCTGCTGTGGTATGTTGTTTGGGAGAAATTGTTGGAAAAGCAGGGACATTTTATAGCCTTCTTAGATAACCACAGAGACTATTATTATTATTAATTATTATATTATGCCAAAGCATGTTAATTGTACTACAGAGCCCCACACGTATCTGTGACCTTCTCATACACTTCCTTATTGAAATCTTTAGATCTGACATGAACTTTCAGTGGGTCTCTTTACCCAGGTACAATTTTCAAACATCATACTTGATCATTTGGAAAATATTGACTTTTTTTCTGACTTATGCAGATCTCCTAGATGGTGACATATCCCACTATACAATATGAAGAAAATCATATCCACTAATATCACCACCAATCTGATCAGAAGAATTTTGAAGCATTGGGGAAATGCCAAGCTCACAAGTAGCAGATACAAATTTTTTGAGATTCTAATTTTTGCTCCAACACTCAAATTTTATCATTGACATCAAGTCCTGTCAGTTGTTTTCCTTGAAGTGACAGGCTTGCTTTGTTCATTTTTTTTTAAAGAAAGTGTCTGCCAAGACTTAACAACTAGTGTGCCTGTCAGTCATTTCTTCAAGAAAAAAAAATATTGTTCCACTCAAAAGTGACTAGTTCAACTCACAGCTCAAATGGCTGCACAAGTGCTTGTATCCTTAGGAATGCAAGATGCTACGTTTTATGTGTGTATCCCATTTGGTCACATAAAATGTTTTAAATGTATGTGTCCTCAAGGGTCCAGATTTAATAAAATTCACACCGCTTACTGCCTCCTCATAAATATTAAGGAAATAAGCTTTCACCCTGCTTGAGTGTGGTGTCAAAGCAGGCAATGACAATTGAGGACTAATGTCTTGATTTATTCGGAAGCGTTGGCGGTTAGAGCCACCACTGCAACGTCAGTACAAACGTTAACTTAGTGAAAATGGCAAATAACATCTGAGAATTATTAGGAAAATAGTTTTGACTCTGTAGACCTCCTGAAAGGTTCTCTGGGTCCCAGAGGCCCAGGGACTGCACTCTGAGAAGCACTGAGCTAAAGTGTAGAAGGACCTTATTAAAATGCAAATGTCATCTGGGAGGGGTGGGTAAAAGCATAAACTCTTGGCAGTCATTGTCAACTTTGTGAGGAGGCAGAAGGGTTCAGCAAGTGTGACCCTCACCTTAGGTGTCACAGACAGCAGCTGCAGAATCTCAGATTCCTCACTTAGGAAACTCTGTAAGACTTGTGTTCTTCAAGGTTGTCTTCTTCTTCTTCTTCTTCTTCTTCTTCTTCTTCTTCTTCTTCTTCTTCTTCTTCTTCTTCTTCTTCTTCTTCTTCTTCTTCTTCCTCCTCCTC
>NC_022014.1:56387138-56405362 GCF_000317375.1 Microtus ochrogaster | reverse complement strand
CTCCTCCTCCTCCTCCTCTTCCTCCTCCTCTTCCTCTTCCTCTTCTTCTTCATGAATGTAAAAATGCCCAAACTAAATTTTCTGTAGGAGTGCCCTGTGAGTTGCTAGTGAAAGCATGTTTCTCATGGTTTGGAGAATGTACCGTAGCAATGAATGTATCAGGAAGACACAGTGTACAGACAAACAGATGATTAAATATCACCTTTAGTTTTATATTCACTCATTCATGAAACATTGGATAATCACCTAGTGCATACCACTCTCCAATTTTATACTAAGAAAACCATAACATAATGGAGAATATTCAAATGGATTTTGATATCAGGCTTGTACCTGCTGTGTCATATGAGGTATGCCTTTTAAATTCTCGGAGTTTTGTATCTTTATTTAAAGGGAAAGATAATGCTTCATTTAAAAAATGTAAAATGTGGTTAGTGCAGTTTTAAATTATAATTTAAAATAATTTCATTTGTGATTCTTAAAAAATTATTTATTTCTTTTGTGGTATTTTCCTTCATCTGTGTACCATGTGCATGCCTAGTGCCCAGAAAAGGCCAGAGGAGTCGCAGATAGTTTTGAGCTACCATATGGGCCCAGAATTGAACTTCGGTCCTTTAGAAGAGCAGTCAGTGTTTTTAATCACTGAGTCATCTCTCTAGCATAAAGTAAATGTGTCTTTTTTTTCCTTTAAATTTAAAAATAGATTTATGTATGTATGTCTGTGTATCAGCCTGAAGATCTCCTGGGCAATAGATCTCCTGGGACTGGAGTTATAGGCAGCTGTGAACTGCCATGTGGGTGCTGAGAATCAAATCCCAGTCCTTTGGAAGAGCAGCCTAGTGCTCTTAACTACTGAGCCATCTCTCCACTCCCTGGGGCCGCATGATTCATTTAACGTAATCTTGGAAAAAAATGGTATTACATGGAGTAAGGAATCTCTTCTGATCCCGAGTTTGGAATGTAGATCCGTGATAGAACACATGTCTGGGGTTTAATTTCAGCCTTGCAAAAATGAATCAATAAGCCGAACAAAGATATCAACAATAGATATGCTTAAGTTGATAAGCAAAACCTCAGCCCTTCATAAAGAACCACAGGCAACTAAAGAACACTGCAAGCAGGAGAAATAGTCTTCCTGATGGAAGAGCACACCAAGTGGATTACAATACCAAATTCTCAGCCCAAAGCATGCATGTGAACAACATTATTTAGACTGAGTAGGTTATTATTAGGAATATATATGAATACACATATGCATATAACAACAATTAATGAACAAAGAGGTGAACTTGAAAGAGAGCAAGAGCGGTATATAGGAGGGTTTGGAGGGAGGAAAGGGAAGGAAAAGGATCTAATTATAATCTTAAAAGTAAAAGAAATAATGAAAAATAAGATTCAAATTTAATTTAAATTAGAAGGATAACATCTGTGTATTTTTGACGAGTCCTGGGATATACTGTATTAATATAATAACACAGTGACACACAGTAGGTACCCAACAACTCTTAACTCTTAGGATTTTGTGGTAGAATAAATTTACCTCCAATAAAAGCTGGAAAGATGATATATCACACAATAAACCAGAAAAATACGCGAGAGAGAAGAGCCTTTAGTTCAACACCAAATAGAACAGACATCATCAAGGCTTGAAGTTGGATGAAAGGTTCCTTGTCATTTAGAGACCCCCACTATAGTGAAACCATGGTAACAGTATCCTCTGTTCTCAGGATCTAGCCTCCTGCCTTTAAGCCTTGCTGGCAGTAATTGAGTTGTATAAATGACAAATTCTAGGGGTCAAAGCAAATGATTCGGCACAGTCGTGGTTGGGTGCGATGAGCAGAATGCAGGGGTAATAAGGAATCGCAGTGGTTAAGAACATGTTGGGGCAGAGACAAGAGGGAGTATCCAGGACTTGATGTAGAGTATCTGAAGGTTATAATTTGGAATGAATATTCATAGACATACACACTCAAGGTGCTACAAGGAGAACCTCAGAGACTGACACCTGGTTTCCCAGGCCTGTTAGAGGAGCCAAGATGACACTGAGCGCCCAGAGCACATCATAGATCATGTGCATGGCAAATACTGTGAGATTCAAAGGCTAAACTTCTTTCTGGATTTGACTTGGAAGCTTGCTAAGAAGGCAGATGATCCATTTGGTGGTGAGTTTCTATATATGGCTATGGTAATTTAAAACAAATATTACCCATTGTCTTTGTTAAATCCCAGGAATGACTGAGATTCCCCTACCCATTAATTACTTTACCTAACAACCCTACGGGATTAGAACGGCCATTTTATAGGTAGAGACTGAAGCAAGTTTACTTATGCAGAGTTCTTCCGTTCTTAAGGAGTAGATTCCCAAGAGCCATAGAATCAGCTTCTAGCACCTGGATGCCTAACCATTCAGTTCTTCCACCATAAGAAAGGAACTGATCATTCAATCCTGATAACAATGACCAGTGGTGATGCAATAAGGGAGGGGCCAGTGCTCATTGTCCAGGTAATCTTTACTCCATAAGGTGAGACTCAGAGAGGCTGGATGATGGCTCCAGGGGTAAGGGTGCTTGCAAGCACGAAGACCTGAATTGGAATCCCCAACATCGATATCTAAAAGGCCAGGCATGGCTGTGGATGACCATAACCCCAACATTGGCAGGAGGAGTCCAAGATCCCACCGGCCAGCCAGCCTAGCCAAAATGACAAGCTTCTGTTTTAGTGAGAAACCCTGTCTCACAGCAACAAGGTGGTGATTGACAGAGGAGATTATGCTTCTGCCTTTACAAGTGCAGGTGCCTGCCCCGTGTGCTCACATGCATGTGGCATATCACACCTCACCCACACACTCATCCACACCCCCGCAGACCCTCCACAGGAATAGTTTAAATAGCCCAGTTGTTATTGATATTAATTAAAAATTTAAATTTTAATTTAAAGCAGTATGTTTCAGTTCTCAGCCTAAGTGCTGAAGGACCATCTGAGCTCTATATAAAGGGTAGGTGCCTCAGTAGACTAGGCAGATGAGAGTGTGCTATCCCTTCTCCTAGCCAGTTCTTGCTCTTAATTTCTCATTCTTCCCTCAAACTCGGTTGTCACACAACCCCGGCTATGAATGAGGACTCCACCTTCAGGATGTCTCTGACCATACAGTAAACTGCTGAAGGATCGCCAGGGAAGATGCAGATGGCATTTGCACAGGGATACACAGCAAGAAACAAATTCTTTGAACGGGGTTCAAAATTCTTGTCCACATAATTCTGCATAAGCAATTAGCCTCCAGAAGCCACTGAGGACTACAGTCACCACTCAGATAATCTCTTGTCCTAGTGTGCTGTCCAAATAACGGTCAGTTCTGAAGCCACCTGCTTACCTGGCTAGTAGATTTCAGAAAGAGAAGTTCAGAGAGGTCATCTTGACTTGGAACAGGGCGTCTTCCAAGTCTGGCTACAAGTTAGAATTACTCAGAAAACATTAAAAGACACACACACACACACACACACACACACACACACACACACCCCAAACCAACACCTGGAACTCAGGTTGCACCACGTGCAATTCTGTAATCAGAATCCCAGGGGTAGAGTCTTACCACCATTTATAAAAATTACCCACAAAAAAAATTACCCACATCTGCAGGACTCTCTTATGATGCCTAGGTCAATAGTCAATTATGCATATACAAATTCTTCTGTATAGCCAGAATTTACTATTCCTATAACTTTATGGCTACTGAAAAAGACTTCCTAGGAGAAGAGGCACTACCATATGACAGTAATTGGAGAAAAGTCAAGGCTTTGGAGTCCTGGGTTGAAATTCTCATTCAATGAGTTACTGATACCATACAACTTGGTTCAGTGGTTCCCAGTAGGAGCTCACACCTCTGTCTCCTCACTACAGAGTGGGTCCATTAATGTTGCAGATTCTTCCTCTCTCTCAAGCTCTTGTCTCGTGACCATGAGGAACGAGGCACATGGACCACAAGGAGCAGGCAAAGCAGGGGAGATTTTTATTAAGAAAAAAAAGATGAAAGAGAAACCTCCTAGCTAATGGGGGAGGGACCTAAAGGGGTTGCTAGCAGAGGGCCTTGTTCAGAGGTTATATGTGCTTTGAGAAAAGAGAACAAACCAGACTTTATATATTAGTGAGGCTAAAAACTTGAAGACCCTCCATTGAATAATGAAGTCTGGCTGTAGTCCTGGTGGGCCATTTAGAAACCAAGGTCTGGAGCACCTATTTTAAGCAGGAAGGGGGACGTGTTGTGAAAGGAGGTAGCTATAGCGTTCAAGTTAGTTAGCTGGTGGCATTTCAGCTCATGCAGTCCCGCTAGATGATTGCGTGCTGCCACTCCCCTGTGGGACTCCTTTGTCCCTTTCTATCTGCCTATTGTAGGATCTGCCTGTCTCCTGTCTCATTAATGCCTCTTTTGAAGGAAGGTGTGGTCTGAGATAAGAAAGTCTATAATTATAACTATGCAGTACAGAGCGGGCACATCATAGCTAATATAGGGACTTGTACATATTCTCCCCACCACAGCCTAATATCAAGGCAACCTGTAGGCAGAAACTGCTTGTTCATTTCCCGGACGCCCAGATCCAAAATAATCACACAGAAACTGTATTATTACAACACTGCTTAGCCTGTTAGTTCATGCTTTTTATTGGCTAGCTCTTATATCTTAAATTAAGTCATTTCTATTCATCTGTGTATTGCCACATGGTTGTAGCCCACCCGTAATGTTCTGTGTGGCATCCGGCATCTGTCTCCTGTGGTGGCTACATGGCTTCTCCTTGACCTCTCTCTCTCTCTCTCTCTCTCTCTCTCTCTCTCTCTCTCTCTCTCTCTTCCAGCCTGGCTATGTTCTGTCCTGCTATAGGCCAAAGCAGCTTCTTTTATTAACCAATGGTAGTAATACATACCCATAGCCTACAGAGGGGAATTCCACACCAGCAGCCCATCCTGTGAGGACTGAGATGCCTATGAGGTTGGGGATCAGCATCCGAGACACATTTGAATACATCACTTGAATTACTGTGGACTTGGTTAATTTGTACAAACAAGAGACCCAGTCTAATTTCTCTTTCCTGGCTATCACCATGACAGATGTGTGGAGAGCAGGCTGGGGGGGGGGGTCAATAAGAATGGGAACAAGAGACTGTGTAAAAACTTTGTACTAGTAAAAGATGACAGATGTTTAGAATAGGTCTTGCAGGAGAGACTAAACTCAGATTCTCTTTCATACGCAGCAATGGAATGCTTTGGGGATTTCTGCTTACCAGCAATCAAGGAAATAATGCGATGAAGGAATTCTCCCATTTAAGCCAATCCCGATGTCATCTTGTGCATTTGACAGGGACAAGATAGGGGTGCCCACAACCTTTTCTCAGTTTGGATGAATTTGTTAGAGTCACTTGCTGAATTTAGGGCAATACTTACCTGTGTATTCTGGTTTATTAGAAAAGATATTCATAAGGATACTGTTGAACCGTGGAAGAAGGGAGGCAAAGAGCAGGGTATAGCCAAAAGGAATTGGAACGTCTATGCTCTGCTTGTGTGAGGAGCCCTTCAGGAATCTCTATGATTTCCCATCAATGAACAACTGACCCTTCAGATCCTTCTCCTTCCCACCATGGCTGCTGTCAGCCTTGGGTGGATATGTGAACAGTGTGTTTCTACAACACCACGTAGCCCGGACTAGTAAATGACTTGTTCCTGTGAGTGAAAAGGTCCCACCCTGTGCATTTATCAGAGTGAATTGGGGCTGTAGAATCACATTGTTGTATTAAAATCATTAGTAAAACTAGAGTCAAAAACTTATTAGACACAGCAGACCAAGGAAAGTATGTAACACTCTCACCTAGACCCCATAAAAAGGAGAACCCCTAGCACCATGAAGACTATGCCCTGCTGAACCATCACCTGACCACTTGATGTATGCATCAAAGGACCAACAGGCAGAGGACTCCCAGCTATCCCAGGAGCTTCAGCTCAGCGAGGTCCCTGTTGTTGATGCAAACTACTCGAGCTGCCTATCCCTCTATTCACTTCTGCCCATTTGTCTGTCTAGACCTGGTCCTCCTCTTTCACTTCTGCAGCTGAACTCCACTGTGCAGCTCTGCTCAAATGTGTGTCTCTTAACAGACCTCCTCCTGGTTCATTATCTCATCCCCACAGACTCTGACGTCTCTACCAGTGTTCATCTTAGAAACCCCTTGAAACTCTGTCCCTTTTAGCCATTTGCAGCCATTCTATAACACAGATAGACAGACAGAGATCTATTTATCATGTGATATGTAATGTATGAACTGAGAATTAATATCAGTAATTGAGATTAGGATAAAAGAATCCATGTTTGCTCTGCCCAGGACTATCAACGAAGTGGGACTATCTGGCAAATTACTGACAAAGAAACTACTGTGCCACATGAATTTATAAATTGTTAATAAACTTATAATTTGTTAATAAATTCTGACCTTGTGAAAAGACACAAGTGTGTTCATCTAAATTGTTGACATCTATATTGTTGACGTAGTGCACTCATGATAATCAGTGTGCCAAGAAATGGGGGTGAACCAAAGACAAATAGGGGTTTAATAGTCACAAAGAGCTATTGTGACTATGGGGGAGAACTTGTGGGTTCATGAGAAAGAATGTGAAGCTTTACACAACCCCCATGCTTATGATCGGGATTTCTTAGTAAATGGAACACAGATCAGCTTATTAAGATTTAAGCAGATTTTGGGCAACAATTGAGGGCTAAGATTTGGATATATAGACCTGCAGATTTGTGTGAATTATTTATGTTCAAAAAGCACAAAAATGAGCACATGGATATGATGTTCCAAAAAATAAGAGTAGATAGGTAACACAGAGTTGTAAATCAATCTTTATAGAAGTGGTGTGAATCTATAAGGACAGCAAGGGTCACCTACACAAGACTATGAAGGAAAGCTAGCAGACTAGCAGAAAAGCAAAGGGATTAAGGATTACATTACCGAAGAACATCCACTCTGATTCCTATACATTGTGTACTCCCCAAGGGCAGGCACTTCTACTGCTTGACACATGATAGGTGTCTATTAAATTGATGTGGGATTCCCCTCTGTATGCTGTGAATACCATTAATGAATAAAGAAACTGTCTTAGACATGCTCAGGGAATAAAGGTAGGCGGGGAAGACTAAACTGAATGCTGGGAGAAGGAAGGAGGAGTCAGAGAGAAGTGATGTAGCTCCGCTACAGACGCCAGAACTTTAGCCAGTAAGCCACAGCCACATGGCAATGCACAGATTAATAGAAAAGGGTTAAATTAAGATATAGGTGTTAGCCAATAAGAAGTTAGAGCTAATAGGCCAAACAGTGATTTAATTAATACAGTTTCTGTGCAGTTATTTCAGGTCTGAGCTGCCAGGTGGCTGGGAAACAAACAAGCAGCCCTCCTCCAACACTAAATATTGAATGCAAATAAGTGGATCAATCAGTGCTGGGTAGGTTTATGTCAACTTGACACAAGCTAGTGATTGGGAAGACATTTGGAAATCAATTGGGGAGATGACTCATCAGATTGGCCTATGGGCAAGTGTGTGGCACATTTTCTTAATTAGTGATTGATGTGGGAGGGCATAGCCCATTGCAGAGGGTGCCACACCTGGGCGGTGGTCCTGGGGCGTAAAAAAAAAAAAAGCAGACTAAGCAAGCCTTGAGGAATCAAGCCAGTAGACAGCGTTATTCCATGACCTGTGTTTCAGTTCCTGCTTTGAGTCCCTTCAATGATTTCATTAAATGATGGGCTGTGGTGTGTGAAAGTATAAGCAAAATGTGGTGGTTTACAAGAGATGACCCCCCAAAGGGAGTAGCACTATTAGGAGGGGTGGCCTTGTTGGAGTATGACAGTAGAGCTGGGCTTTGAGAGCTTATACATGCTCAAGACCACGGAGACAGTTCACTTCCTGCTTTGGACCAAGAAGTAGAACTCCCCAGCACCGTGTTTGCCTGCATGCAGCCACGCTCCCAGCCACCATGCTCTACCTTGATGATAATGGACAGAACCTCTGGAACTATAACCCGTTACCTCAATTAGATGCTTTCTTTTGTGAAGAGTTGCCATGATGGTGGTGTCTCTTCCCAGCAATAAAAACCCTAAGACACAAAAGAAACCCTTTCTGCCTCACCTTGCTTTGTGGTCATGGTGTTTTATCACAGCAATAGAAAACCTAACTAAGACAACGCCATCAATGAAGTGTGTGAAATATGAAATATGAAGCTGTGTTGCTGAACATCCCTGGATATGTTTGTTTTGATGGTGTTGCGGGAGTAGAGCACTCAAGGGAGACTGAGCCCCTGAAGAAATACAAGGACTCTCAGTCGCCCGTGGCTCACACTGTCTTTTACCTGAGGAAGTTTCATGATGTTCAGGCTTCCATACAAACAGGTATTTAAGGCATTAAGAAAAGCAAAATGGATTAGCTTAATTACATACTTTCAACCCATTGGTTTTATTTAATGAGGTTCATTTCCCGAGACACTTTAATCAAGATGCAAAATTATGCTCTTAGAAAAGGACTGATTTTTTTTCCCTCAGAGACCAAGATGGAATCTGGGTTTTTCTCTGATAGCTGTGATCTCTGAGGTCTCCCTGGTAACCTCTTCATGTCCCTGTGAACCAGAGCCTCTCTCCACTTTAAGATTCGGTGAACTCTCCCCTTACTTTTTGTGCAGCCTTGGCTCCCACAAGGGAGAGAATGGGAAAAAGCGTTCCCTTTAGTGGCTTCCTTCAAAATATTGACCACCTACCTGGTTTTGATTTTGCCAATGAAAGCATATTAGAGACTCAAGGGGGAGCTGTTGAGGCACCCTGCAAACATAAAAATAAATATAGCATTTATGAGGAAGAATGCTGCCGCCATGGGAAGGAATGTTCCACATGATCTGTTTCCGTTTTCTTCTCTGGGTGGGCAGGGTGGAAGGACACTGAAGCTTCCAGGCCAGCATCGGTTGAGTCTCGTGCTGCTCTAAGTCATGGTCAAGGCACCTTGAGCACATTGCTTCATGGCTTCACACCCCAGTTTCCTCACCTATCAAATGAAGAGAATAATATTTCCCATAGCTTCCAGCTCTATTTAGGAAGGAGAAAATGACCCAATGCATAGAGTGATGTTAACACAATACCTGGCCTAAATTGAGTATTGAGGAAATAAATACTAGCATACCTACAATGTATCTCAGGTGGCTTTATCTTTCCAGTCAATAGTTATGAATATAATATAAGCTTAATTTAACATTCTGGGTTACTCCAAATTGTCTCCAACCATTAGGAGCTCAAAATGGGGTTTGCTCAAGTAGTAATCATCATTCTAACACTCTCTAATTACTCTTTGACGCTTTTAGTCCAAGTCACATTTAACAACTGTAAGCAACCAAGTTCAGATTAAAATATATACATTCACCTTTGCTAGGACGTCCCTTAGCAACCAGAAGATGAAGAAAACATGCTCATCATTCCGAATGAGAGTCGGGTATCCAAGGTGTCTCCATCCTATCTCTCGTATGAAATATTCTTTGGACTTGCAACTATATAGTCTATTGCGTTATTTAATTTGCATTTGTAAATTAAAAACCTGACTGCCTGAAACATCTTCAGGGAAAAGAAATAAGAGGTACAATGTAGATCCATACTAGTCATTAATAGTCCACCCAGGGTCCTATCCAAGCACCATTTTGGAACCATAAAGGTAGATTTTTTTTTGTTATATTAGTAAAAGTGTTTGTTTCTCCTGAAGACCTCACTTTGTTCCTTCTGGGAAATGAATGCCAAAAGAGGCATTAGCAACAGCAACAAAATGTTTAATGAGTGAGAAGAGTTGAAATCATGTTGTAAGTATGTGGCAGAGGGCTTATTAAGAAGAAGGTAATTGTTGTTGCTTAAGAAAATATTTTGATAAATAGCTTTGGCACAAGAGCTAGGACCCAGTGTCAAAGGAGAGAGCTCTGTGAAAATGAGGGCCAGGAATGTATTGTTATGAGAAGAACAGAGACAGTAAAGGAAAGAGTAAGAGGAATTTGGGATAGCGGCTCACAGCTATAATCCCAGTACTGGAGACGGGGCGGCAAAGGGTTGACAACTTGAGGTAATCAGGACTGTATGTTATTCAGCTTCATACCGACTCGAGTTACAAAGCAAGACATCGTCTCAAGAAACAGACAGGAAAAAACAGCGAGGTCAGCCTGCAAAATTTAATAGTTCAAGGAGAAAGATGACCGCTAAAAAGTTCCTAGTGGAAGAATAGATGGATGTGGGATTTTTAAGAAAAAAAAAAACCACAGCGCTAAATATTTTACTTCCCAATAGTCTGTTTGGCAGTGGAAATTGTCAGTTACTGCCACTGGTCAACTCTGCCACACCCCCAAATGGTACCCATGTGTGGGGACAGAGGATTCGAGGAAGTGAGTTCTGTGTTAAGACGTCCAGATGGAGAGCTGAGAAGACAGAAAAGCACGAGTAAGACAGAGCTCCGCAAAGTTAGTAATCCGTCCAAACCTCACCTTAGAAGCAGCAAATCCTTAGGGATTCGCCGAAACCCAGGGTTGGGCTGTCACATTCCCACAGGATGTGGCATCAGAGGTTCTGGCCAGCTTTATTTAAACCTCAAAGGGATGGAGTGTCCTCAGTTGACCTGTGGGGCACACTGAATGTTGCCACACATATCTGGCCTGGAAGGAAGGGACCAGGTGGCTCTGTGATCTGTAGTGCAGTATCTGGAGGAAGACTCCGGGAAAAACAATTAAATAAAACAAGAAGCTTATTTCATGCGCTTCCAGAGGGCAGAATCAGAGCTAATACTCTCAACATACTGGTCATTTCTAGTTTGAGGCTTCTCAGGAACGCAGAAATGTTCTTTGGGATAAAGACTCTTCTTAATGGAAGTGTCAGCAGTTCCAGAGATAGTCAGCAGCTTGGTAGATGCTCTGAGGTCGGCCCAAGATCATGTAGTATGGGGGAAGAGAGAGAGAGAGAGAGAGAGAGAGAGAGAGAGAGAGAGAGAGAGAGAGAATTCCTTCTTAGAGGTTCGTGAGGCAGAAAGAGGTTCTCTGCCATAGGATTGGTATTCTCCAGTATGTGCTTGCTGTCACACTGTCTCTGAATCAGCCCTGAGGGTGGGAGGAGTGAGAATATAGAAAACAGATCAGTTCTAGAAACTAAATCATCAGAGTTCCAGGAATTGTCACAATTCAACCAAAATGGAGGCTTTTACAACAAAATGGCATGGCACTGGCTCACAGGAAGGATTTTCTAAGATCAAGTTTCTTTAACAGAGGTTTATGAACATGATGCATTTGTCTCTCTCTCTCTCTCCTTGAAATCTTCTGGAAGAGAAATATTTTTTCTCCAAACTAGGTTGAATCATAGAATTCCAAAGTTCTTATTTAATGTGAAGATTCGGATTATACATTTTGGTAAGGCCAATACTTCACCTGGGACTATGGTGGACACTGGATGCTATATGATCAAAATATCCCAAACAAGAAAGACACAGTCTAAAGGATTTCATAATCCTATAATATGTCTGTGTCTGTCTAGGTGACCAACAATATTGATTGCCTATGACATAGCTGGTATATTACATAATTAAGGAATCCAATTATCCCATTAAAATTAATTGCTATTTACCATATTACAAGTGGGAAATTCAAAGTTACAAAGGTTAGTAGGCACTGAATAAATGTATGAATTTGGATGACTAACTCTCTTGGCTTTCATTTCTTCACTGCTACAAAAATAACATCAAAAGTATAGAATATTTTTTATGTTGATTGCAGAATTAAAGCAGGTAATGCAGTTGGTATTTCAGTGGGGGCAGCCATACTTGTTATCACTGCCACTGCTGACGGCATTCAGTATGGAATGTGCTGTCTTCAGAAGACGTTAGGTTTGCACAGAATGGGGCAGGTTGTGCAGTGCAGCGAGCTCTGTGTCTTGTCCTTTATTTATTCAGAACATGAAATCACAGGATCTGGGAAGACAGGCATCCAAACCTTTAAGGTGATGTGATCTTATCTCAAGCGTCAGTAGCCCTGGCAGTCAGTCCTGCTATTTAGGGATGTCTCTACAAAGACAGAAGAAGAAGAGTAAATGTTCCATGACCTTGGTAGGCTTTTGTTCATTCCAAATTTGGGGAGATCTGATGTATTTTATTTCCTCTGCTGCAGGGAGAGTGTGTGACTGAGTATAGAGTAGATAGAGGCCACAAAGGACAAGAATGTTTATCTTCTAGAACTATGAAGAAAAGGAAATATACTAGCCGCAGTCTAATAAATACAATAGAAGATAAGCAATAGTTAAAACTAGGAATAGATATTCCCATGGTTAATAGAGCATTGGTTAAAACATTTAAGAACAATTCTTACTGCTCTTCACTATTCCCCCAACCTTTTCTGATTGTTTTAGTTACAGGAGTTTCTAAGTTTAACTGGAAAACATTTTTATTTTCATTTATATGCCTGTAAATTCTCAGTGAGGTGCTAATTAGGTAAGATATGATCTATCTTTCTGGGAGAGTTAATAGTTACCACACAACACAATACAAGATCAGCTGGACATAGATCTATAATCTCAACACTCAGGAGGTTGAGGCAGGAGGATTGCTGAAAGTTTTAGGATCATATGGGCGATGAAGTACATTTTGGCCTAGCCTGTGCTACAGTGTGAGACTTTGTCTTAAAAACCCAAACAACAAAAAAAATTTTTAAAAAGAAAACACCACATCTCCACAAGATCAAAATTTATAGACCTTACCTTTACCAATGAAGAAACAGATATTTGCATTCGGGTAGATTGGGTGGTAGATTGGGTGATTTTTCCTGCTAGGGACATTTTCACAATTCTAAAAGGATTATGCAACACACAACTGCAAGAAAGAACAACCAAGCTAACGTGGAGTTACTAGCAAATATCTAGGAGACATAGGCTCAAGTAGAATAAGCTTTCTTATTTCTTTCTTTCTATCCAGAGGGATTTAGCAATGGAGCAGCAATGGCTAAGATGCTCAGCAGCACATATCATGCCATCCTATAGGTTTAGGAAGAAAAAAATTATGTCTAGGTCTTGCCAAAGTTGGGGTCCTAAGAAAACATGCTACACCAACTTTCAGAAGCCAGCAGAAGGAGGTCCTGGTCCTTTGGTCCTTGCTTGCATGTGAAGGTGAGATAAAAGCAGCACTTTTTAAAAAAAAATCTCATTTCTGTGGCCCAGAAAAATCGCAACCTCTAACATTAGATTCAGGAGCCTAGAGAAAGCAAATGAAAGTCCTTTAGAATAACTAGAACAACAGCACACTAGCCATTGAGTTATAGTTTAGGATTCATTCCAACATATGATGCCCAACACACAAGGATAACTTCCAAGAGGAGTATTAGGACTACAGAGAAGACATAAGAGAATATTTAAAAAAAACACACAAACAAATGATAGGGATTAAAACTTCTTGGTGTGATAATCAGGCATAGATAGCAAAAGCCATCAGTTCTCCACCTTCATAAGCATAAAAGTCGACCTTAATGTTCTTAGCAAAGAACTAAGAATTATAAATGGGTTTCAGGTGGGCAAACAGGGCATAAGATAGAGTTTTCAAAAGGGACCCCATAGTTGATTTCAATGATGTGCTAACTATAGCTGAAGACAGAATGAGAAAACTAGAGGAAAGCTTGGGAGAAACTGCTTTGAACTGGTATGGAGTAAAGAGGGGCACTTAATTGGGGACCACTAGAGAACCCAGAGGATACAGTGATAGAGTTGTAAACAAAATAAAATGCCTGCAATTGAAAAGTCAGAAAGATTTCAAATAAAAGCCAGAAGATTAGAAGGAGGCATTGCAGTTAAATGGTGTCTCAAACTGATAAAAATATTATCTACAAATTTGATGTATACCAACAAATCCTAAGAATGTAAGTCTGAAACAAATCAGGTCTTATTGATTGATTATAACCAAATTGTTTTTTTTTAAACTACCCAAAGGAAAAGACACTTATAATCGCCAGAAGAGAATCAATAATACCCGAGGAGATGGCTCAGTGGGAAATGCTGGCCGCGTAATCACAGGGACCATGTGTGATCTATGTCTGTAAGTGGCCATATGGGTAAGATCTGAGTTCAATGGGAGACGGTTTCAAAAGAATAAGACAGATCAATAGAGGAAGACACCTGATACCCACCTTTGGCCTCCGTACATGGAGTCACAGGTGTACACACACATGCACGCTCACAAGAGTGTAACACAGGTGACGGATCAATAGCAATGAAAGAATGACAGCTTTTTATTTGCTTTAATAAAACAAATACTGTTAAGAAATTTCTACATAGAACATAAAAGTATCCAAAGTAGATAAATCCCTAAGAGAAATGGATGGTGAAAGAGGAAAACATCAAACTGGTACTTTCAAATATCAGATAATATTCAAATTATATCAAATCAAAATTGTTTGAGAGAATTAAAGATATAGGAGATAAGCAAAGGACTGTGGATGTGTAGTAAGATTCCCTGTACAAAGGAAATTTAGCAAAATAAATGTAAAATAAAAAGTAAATATTACACAAGTATGAAAATGCATGCATTTGCACGCACGTGCACACACACACACACACACACACACACACAGCTGTATGTAAACTGAAAAAACCCAAGACATGGAAATATATTTTGAAAAGACAAAGTACTCAAAAAAATCAAATTGAACAGCTAATTTCAGTATACTTCAGAGAAACAATAGAAGTCTCTAGAAATCAAAAGTCTTCTTTGGTCATCCAGACAAAGTTACCAAGTCACTGACAATGAAGTTATCATATCGTTATATAAATTTTAATAGCTATGCTTTACACCCAAAGGCTATGATGTGACAAAAATTTCCCAGGGAGGGGAGTGTGCGCTGTTTATTTGGGAAATTGTCTTTCAAGGACATAGAAGTCAAACCGTGGACAATGATGTGCTAGATGAAAGACTTCACACAACTAATTATGAGTCGAGAGTAATTGATATCAAAATAAGAGAGCCGATCATAACTGCTGTCAGAGGGGAGACTAGAAACTGCCAGAACGTGTCTTCTGATGGAAGAACTTAGTCCCATTTACCGTGTCTGAATTATCTACCAAGAATTGAATCTGCATCCAGTAACTCCACTCCCAACTAACAATTTATCATTGTCATGTGCAGACTTCAGCAGACCCCTCATTCAAACAGACAGACTGAGGGGACAGGCATTTTTGGACCCACAGAAACACAGAGCCTGCTGCACGTGGACCCGTGTGAAGGGCAATGTGAAAGGATGCTCTTCCGAGAGGAAGAAAACGAGGGCAAGAAGCAACAAGGAGGAATGATGGCGAGCGTGGGAATGACCTGAAAGCAATGGAAACAAATGTAGACATCAATTACATGTCCAAATCAAGGCAACAGCTTGAAAAATGACTTTTAGGAAAAGATGTCACTCGGGATAGATCTTAAATACCAAGGTGCTAGTGCAGAATCTAATGAATTTTGTGCAAACCAACCCTCCACCTTCAGAGATCTATTCAGAGAATTTTTTAATTTCTAAAGACATGGATATGGCTCGCTGATGAATTGGGGATTTCCTTATTGCAATGTATTGTATGAGACTTTTTCTGGGGAGAAGGGACACACCCAGGTCTACCCACAACAGACCAAAGTAAGGATTCTAACAAATCCAACTCGGTAACCAGTGAGCTTTAATTGAGTTAGTTATAGGAGTGTAGGTAAGGAGCGACTCTCAGGACTGGGGTGACTGGAATGCCCTCCTCCAAAGCGCAGGTAATGACTCACTAAAGCGCAACTCTGAGCTCTCTCTCTCTCTCTCTCTCTCTCTGTGACTTGCAGGTATCTCTCAGGTCTCAGAATCTCCCTCAGCTGCTCAGCTGGCCAGACTCTTCCCTCCTAGTAGTTCTTTGCTGCTTCCATAACCTTGGGGAGGGGCTTTGAGAATCTTGTTAAGGTTGAGTCTCATGAGCCCTCTACTACCCCTTCTTGAGGGGATTTCAATTAGGAGGAAATGAACATGCAACACAAAGACAGATCAACTTTATCTTAAAAAAAAATTATCCAAATACCTTCTGCGGAAATTCTGGGTTCATTGAAAATCAGAAATTCAAAAAAGACAGCATAAAGAAAGAAAATGAGGCAGTAGACTTGCTCAGCTGAGCACCAAGATTTATTGAAAAGTGACAGTAGACAGGGGACTCTGAATTATAAGTACTTCTACACACTGTCGGGACATTGGTTTACACCAGTAGTGTTGGTAAAGAGCGTCACAGAGAAAGTTCGGCGTGTGCATTGGGGAACTGTTTGCTTCCTATTTTAGCCCTGTAAACAGTAACAACGACAAATCAGTTCTGGAAAGATGATGTGTCTAAGTAGTAAAAGCAAGCAATATCTTTTTCAGATCTATTACAGGGGATTATGACTTTGGTTTAAGATAAAAGTTTGTAAAGATAACATAAAAGGCACTAGGTTGATGAACTTGACCACGTTACAAGGAACAGCTTCATTTCCTTAAACAGCACCATGAAATGAATGACAAGGCTTGCCACAAGTCAGCCAAGCAAGACATGCATTCCAGCTGAGCAACGTAGGAAACACAAACGAAGTAGAGGAGACAAATAGAGAAGAGGCTTTAACAGGTCCTTGGCAAAAGGAATCTCTATAAACACCCCAAGCGCACAGAAAACTCCTCAGCAACCAGGGGTCAGGGAAAGGCAAACTACAATCAAAACGAAAATTTCTATCGCCCGCTGGTACGGCTGAGAGTTGAATATGGATGCTGTGAAACAGATTAGGAAGACAGGGAAAGTTAGGGGTGCCTCACTCCTGAGTCTGGTTAACGGTTCTGGACAGACTCTGAATCAGAGTTCCATCGCGGTGAGCGTTTGCTCTGAAGGCTGTCAACGTGGAGATGGCATTCCTTTCATATCTAGATGCCTTATGATAATGCAGCGAGGAACCAGTTTCAATCCTCAAAGTGCCTGTGAGTGTGGCCTCGTTCCTGTTCCCAGACCTTTCCTGGGACTGTCAAGCAGGACTGTTAGCTTTGTTTACATAAAGATCCTCCACTTCTCTGCATCCTTGTAGCCTAATCTTTATCTTATCAATTGGCATCCCAAAGAGGCCTCTTAGGAGCTGTTCTGTGACTTCATTTAGGTTTCTTAGCAATGCTTTGAAGATGATAGCTTCAAGATACATCCAAATCCTGTATGTGACTACCATAGAGACAGTATGTTCTCAACAAGTTGCTAAGTACGACTGTCTTTGAGAATCTCATACCCACACTCTTGCACGCAGCTTCTTTCTCTCTGAGCACACTCTCACCCACATGCTTCTCTTAAATCTCATGCTTAAAGTCTATAGTAAAGTAACTCAGTGGTTCAGAGCGTGTACTGAGGACTGGAGGACTGGAATATAGGTCCATATTGGGCATCTCACAACATCCTGTAGGGGCTCTGACACTTTTGACCTCTGCAGGCCCCTGGACTCCTCCTGCCCAGACATACATTTAATTTTAAAATACAAAACAGGAAAATACCCCAGATAACTTTAATATAAAGAAGTTCAGTCCTTCTTTGACAAGTCTACCCTCATGCTCTGGAGCCTCGTCTTCTTTTCTGAGCCATTGTTTTTCTTAACCCTGTGCTTAATGTCTATATGCAAATACCTTTAATCACTCCAACTGTGTGCTTCCTCTAGGCTAGTCTTCAAGTTCTCCTCTGCACTGAAAACAACAATCTGGTTTTACCAGAGTCAAATTCCTGCCATGGTTAATGGAAGTCCTCTAGCTGTAGGGCAATAGCATGCCTGACCCCTTAGCAAGTCAGAAGCACAGCGAGGCTGGAGAGCAGTAGTGCTTCTCATGCATGGCCGAAGAATCAGAAAGCAGCATGCACTTTTGCATCCATCACTAAATGTGGAGCTAGTACACGTGCCTGTGGCTCAGCAAGCACTTACACAGAATCAGTGCCGCGCCCAGGGGAAACATTCATATCACTTACTAAGCACTATTACTTGTAATGACCTCAGGCTGGAAATCACCCAAATGTGGATCACGTGTGAAATAGCTACATACATGGTGGTATACACATGTGATGAAACAGCATACAGCACTGAAGATAAGTGAATTCCAGCTACTTATAGCCAAGTACCTGAATCACAGAAACAAACTGTTTAAAGGAAG
>NC_022014.1:56374638-56384638 GCF_000317375.1 Microtus ochrogaster | reverse complement strand
CATACAAGGAAAACCAACTCACTGGTTCCTGGCACCCACCACGCAGAGATATGCTACCATTTGCAAAATGTCCCCGAGTTCCTTAAACTCACAAACTGGCTCAGACGTGACTGGGAGTAAGGGCTCCATCTTGATTGTCCCCCGGTACTCAGGCCTGCGAGATCTGTTAGTTTAACTGGCAGTCTCTGCAGCTCTTTTCAATTAGCAGAGTACTTAAGAAGGGTTCTCTGACAGGTGATTTCCAAGACTACTCTCCATGAGCCCAGTCTCTAGGATAGATAGTCACAGTAGCATGTAAATGCTATTTAGAGGGATTAGCATCACAGCAGAGGTGCTAGGCATTGATACATTCTACCTGAGTGAACAGGGATGGTATTCTGCAGCAGACAGAATTCACGCTGGATGCTAAAGATTATTTGGTGTCTACGAAAAACACCAGGGAAGTGAAGATGCAGATAGATACAGCATATGCAAAGGAGGGGCTAGCAAGATAGCTAAGTGGGTAAAGTTGCTTGCTGGAACCCCAAGGACCTGAGTTTGATACCTGGACCCCATATGGTGTAAGGAGAGGGTTGGTCTCTGTATGTGCACACATGTCCACACAGACCCCCCCCAACACATATACACACGGGAGGGGTGGAGACATGTGAGAGAGAGTGCCTTAGATACGTGTGCTGCACTCTGAGTGACTATGGATGTTAGGTGCATAATAAGGGACCTGGGATGTGAGGTGGGGGGGGGATTGTATCTCCCAAGGAAGAGGAAATAAAATATAGTGGTATGTGAGACAAAGGGGAAACTAGGATTGAATGGGGGAAGACAATGGAAGAGTAGGGTAAAGGAGGAAATATATGGAGGAGGGGGAAAACTAGCACTATAAACCCTTTGAACAACAATCTAGAAACCTACTACTTCCTAAATATATACATATGGGAAAGAACTTTAAATAATGTCGCCATATAATGGGGAAGGCAATGCTTCTACTGGACTGGATATCTTACTACACCAAGTTTCTCCAGTGCCAGGAAAAAGTTACATCTTGTTGAGTCATTGGCCAAGCAGGTCCTATGGACCCTTCCAACCACCACAGCAAGGTTATTGGTTGCTTTCTACAACCCGATGGTAAGCCCCTATTTCTGAGGATAACCTATACTTACGTCATAGAAAACAAAGAGATCAAACAGATGCCCAACTAGAAGCTTCACTCTCAGTGACTAGCATTCTTGGTGCCGGAAGTTATTCCAAACACGGCTGGAAGAGAAAGGTAATCATCAATAGCATCCAGCTACAAACCCTTTGCTAGCAACAATGATCTGTCTGCAAAATACATTGGTGCGATAGTGGCACACATAATGAGAGCGCCCAGTAACTTTTTGCTTAGATTTAAGGCCCATTTCATGAGACGGAACCTATTCCCAACATTGCTAAAGTGGACAACACAAGACTAGACAAGACTAGATCTGGGACTAGATAGGTCATGGGCCTAAGGGGGGAAAATCTACTAATTCTCTTAAAGGAGCATGGCAATAAAATGATTCCTGATGACATATTGCTATAACCATAGATTAGTGACTCATTTACCCCTCATCAGAGAAACTCCTTGTAGTGGATAGGAACTAATGTAGAGACCCAGAGAAGGACAAAGTACAGAGAGGGAAGACCAGAGCACATTAACCCCTCCCTGTAAGGCTCGAGAATCTAGGCGGAAGAGGAGATGGAAAGATCGTGGGAGCCGGAGGTAGTGGATGCCTCCGAGGAAACAGCACTCAGGTACAACAGGACTGATGTGCATACGGATCCATAGAGACTGTGCAACGAGCAAAGAGCCTGCTCAGGTTTAAGCTGGCTGGGATCCTAGCACGGAGAGGGGAGAGTGGACACAATGCCCACCCCTAACCAAGAAGCCACCTGCAATTGATAGCCTCTGACAAAGGGAAATTCAGTTTTCTCCCCTGGAGTCTGACTGGGTATATCAACCAGGCTTCAGGGCAGCTCCATACCCAGGACTAGTTGGGAAATGCAAAATGACCTCTGAGTTTTGTTGTTGTTTATTTTTTGTGAGCTTTATGTTCAGTTTGAACATGTTTTTATCTCCTGTGTTATTTTGTTGTTGTTGTTTGTTTCTTTAGATTTTCATTTGAGTGGGGTTGTTTTTTGTTTTTGAAAGAGGGAGAGAGGGAGAGAGAGAGAGAGAATGGACAAGAAGAAGAGGATCTGGGAGGAGTTAGGGCAGAAAAAAACATGATTAAAATATACTATATAAAAAAACAAATAAAAATTATGAATTAATAAATGTATTAATTTTTTAAAAAAAGGTTGTGCAAAGGCCTGGGTAGTAATAATGCTGTTCATTCTAACTTGAACCCCAATTCCAGTGGATGGTGCTCATGCTAATACAATGCCTTTTTTTTTTTTTTTGAAAACTTTTTTGAGTTAGGTTCTGTGCCAAGCTCTTCACACAAATTGCTTCATTTAAATCCCAGAAAGACTTTACAATAACAGTCATTCTTATGTTCCCCCATAGGTACGTTCTCATGTTTTCACGTTCCCCAGACGGTACAGGACTGGAGAAGTCCTATCTCTGAAACCTGGGGAGCGAGACTTTGAAGCGCAGGTTTGGTCACTAGGCTGTGCTGTCCCTGGGGGTGTAAGCATTCAATTGAGAACGGAGCTAAGCCTCGCTAATGAAGACATCCAATATGTGTGGAGCCTTTTCCACTTCTCAGAGGACATTGAAAAGATCAGAAGAGCAAGGATGTGCAGATCGCTTTTCAAACCAGCATCCCTTGTAGAGAAGAGATTCTTCAGCATCGCAAAGATCCAAAAGGTATGGGATCACGCCGGGCATGGAAAGATTGAAGAGAGATGGGGATCACACAATGCTAGAAGGGAGACATCAAGGGGTCAAAGCAGCCATGGCTGAAATGCGCTTTCGGGCGCAGGCAGGAACCTTGGTTTCATTAGCCGCTCGAAATAGAAATCAACTCTAAACGCGATTTAAGTAAACTCCTGGGGAAAATCAGTGGGTTTGCCTTCGGAGCCGAAGGCAAGAAGTCCTATCTTGGCACCAGGTAGCCTCAGTCCTACCAGCCAGTCGCACAACCATGATGAAATGAGAGACCACAGGGAGGTGGCTTCAGAGCACTCCAAAGGCTAAAGCTGTGTCTTCAATTTAGACTATTTATAAACACTCACTGGTTAACACTTAGTAACCGGCACAACAGTAATAATGGGAGCAGATGCTTGCTGGGAGCCAACAGCACCCCAAGCCCCCGCCCTCAACCTTACTCATCCTCCCGGTAATCCCATGGGGTTGTCATACAAGGCCACACTGTCAGTGCTAATGGAGGGAGTTCTATCCCCTAAGACCAAGGCCTGTGTTGTAGGGAGGCTGCTTGTTAGTTCTAAGCTGCTCAGCACCAAAATAATCACACAGAAACTATATGAATTAAATCACTGCTTGGCCCATTAACTCTAGCTTCTTATTGGCACGTGACTGTAGCTTACCGGTAAAGTTCCCAGGGTCTGTCTCTGGCGTGGCTCTATGGCTTCTCCCGACTCTGCCTCCTTTCTCCCAGCATTCAGTTTAGTTTTCCCCACCTACCTAAGTTCTGCCCTATAAATAGGCCAAGGCAGTTTCTTTATTCACCAGTGATATTCACAGCATTCTGAGGGGAATCCCACATCAGGCCTGATCTCTTCACCTTGGTTGGAAGGAAAATATGGTTCTGGAGAAAGAGGCTGATTTAGCCCACACCGATTCTATAAAAGCAATCTTCTACAGATGCTCACCACATCTGTCATTTTGTGGGTATCTGGGCAGAGGTTTTGGGTTTTTTGTTTTGTTTTGTTTTTTGTTTTTTGTTTTTTGCATGGAACCCATAGAAGGATTTGAATGGAATTCCTCACAGAATTTCCACCCCCTCTCCAAAGCATGCTGGGACAATGGGAGATGTGCTTCATGCCCAGAATCCTATAAGAGTATGGAAATAATCAAGCCAGATGAACCTCCATTCTGCTCCTCATCAGTGAGATGCTCACACGGTTCTCATTAGGCAGGGAGCAGCTGGAGCTGCCCATGGCCTTGTTCTTTGTGAGCGAGGCTGACAAAAAGGGAATCTCCATTTCTGGATGGTTAACAGAGGGGTGTTGCATCCCCAGCAGGGGTAGTTTTGAAGGAAGGAGAGAATGATACTCTCTGGTCCAGCTGATGGGCCACTTCTGGGAGAAAGAGTGAGGGTAAGATGAGGGCTTCTCCAGGAACAGTCAGACTCCTTGGATCTGGCAACAGGATGAGTCCAAGACTAATCTCCATGCTGATTGGCTCATAATGCCTCTACGCAGTGGAAACAGATTATGGACCCTGAGATCCTTTGAACAGAAGCCCTAATGTCTGTGTCTAGATTGGGAATGTGTCCTCTGAACACTCAGAGAAGTTCTTGTTCAGTTTTCTATGACTGTGTGGGTCAATCTCTTAGGCCTTTTATCAAACTCCCTGGGTCCAAATCCAACTCTTTTATTTATTGACCGTGTTTACCTTGGACAAGCTGTTTAATTGCTCTGTGTCTCTTATTTCTCTTGTGAAAAGGGGATGTATAAATGGAATATATCCCTTTCTAGAGCTCTCAAGAGAATTAAATCATAAAATACACAGAAAGTATATATGTTGGTATATGGCATAATCAATGCTCAATGAATAGGAGCTGCTGTTATTTTGTATCTATTCCTGCTGCTTTAAGTATTTCCCATCTTTAAGTCTGTGTGACCATCTTCAAAACAGAGTCTCTGCATACTACTTCTGTATTACCACCTACAAAAGCATTTATCATGTGACAGGCCATGGATAAAGTTTGTTGAAATAAAAAGGCCTCACGTGTGTCTGTTCATTTGTATACACACACGTATTCGTTCATTCTGAAAGACAATGATAGTATATTTTTTCACGATATGACCCAAGTGTGGAATCTCAATTGCATGGCTCCAAAATAATGCCATCACAACAACTCAGGGCACAGCACATTTCCCTCCTCTCCTTTCTCATGGGGACTTCAATAGGAAGGAAGTTTTCATTTTAAGACATCATAAAAATAACATTAATTTTCAACTAAAATCAACCCAGGCAAACATTCGATTCCAGAAGATGCTTCTATATAGAAGCAGTCCTTTTTGCCTGTCTGTTCATTTTTTAGTTCATTTTAGTGCTATTAATTTACTCAACACAATAGAAAAGTTTTCCTTTTCCAAATTATTTAGATGACAGCCTTCTCATATTCCCCTCCTCCATCACTTGCCAAGAATAAAGGATGTTGACTGACTCATGAGCTGGGACACCAGAGGAGAATGTTGAGAGACTGGAAATCTTTAGGTTGACTGTCTGGGACCTGCCCACAATGCATGTGCTCTTGCCTTTTCACTTAGAGTGTCATGAAAGGTAAACTTGAGCCGGGCGGTGGTGGCGCACGCCTTTAATCCCAGCACTCGGGAGGCAGAGGCAGGCGGATCTCTGGGAGTTCGAGACCAGCCTGGTCTACAGAGCTAGTGCCAGGACAGACTCCAAAGCCACAGAGAAACCCTGTCTCGAAAAACCAAAAAAAAAAAAAAAAAAAAAAAAAAAAAAAGGTAAGCTTGCCTGAGTGGGACTTCGCCGTCTTCCAAACTGGTAGACATATTGCTCTTTTGGTAGACCAGAGGGAAGCCCATTCTCCATAAACAATAACGTTGAAACCTGGATGTCATGGTGTTCTGTATCTACTTCCCATTGTTGCGAACATGATGAGGGAACACATGGGACCAACTTTTCCAACACCAACATTTCTGGCTAAAGACGAGCAGTCTGCCATTCTGTAATCTCAGAGCAATGGTTAGGGAAAGACAAGGGGCTCTGGAACTCCTCGATGTAAGAAAAACACACTTCCAAGATAAATCGTCTCTTAAACTAATTAGTAACATAATGCACGCAGATCAGGCTTCTATCATTGACTTTCCCCCAACAGGCCCTGGGGTATACTTAAAGTAGTGTAATCCGAGGAGGGTTTATTTATAAAAGAAAAAGAAAACTGCAGTCACATGCTACTTAATGGCCGGATGTATTCAGAGAAATACGTTGTTAAGCAATTTCCTCCTTGGTTCAACACTGTGGAGTGCACTTATAGAAACCTAGATAGTATAGACTGGTCCCCCCAGTGTGACTTCTTAACGCCGGAAAGAGACCCAGTAAATAAGAGATTGGATGAGGCTGCTGCCAGATAAAGCTACACACTGTTTACCCTAGATTTTGTCTTTTACATGTAGAAGAAGAAGTATATTTTATACCAATGGAAAGCCAGAAACCCATTATTTATTACATTATCAAATAACATGCAACTTATAGAAATTTATGCCCCATAACTTCATACAACTAGGCAGTGTTAGTGTCCCACAGATAGGCGAGGAATATCACTAGCTGGCAGTTGTCTTTCAGGGCCGTGGTATCTTATGGGACCACAGCTACGGATTCAGTCCACTCTTGACCAAAATATTGTTGCTTATTTACAGAGTTTTTGATGGACTGTAGGGAAGCGTTTCTCTGCACCCACCTTCCCATCTACCACTCCCCTTCTCTTCCACAATTTAGACAAGTCTAGCCAATCTGCATTTGCGTTACTGGTTTATAGCCTGGATTCCTTGTTTCTTTAAAACCAGGTTTAGGTCTTCACGGCAGATACCCAGTTCATTGACTCAGAATGTGTGTAGTAGCTAAGAGTGTCTAGGCTGCCCGAGAAACATCTGGCGTTCCCAAAAGAGCACAAGTGAAAGAAAGCCACAGCTGGCGCCAGATCAGGTACCTGGCCACAACCTCCAAATGGTCCAGGCAACACTCCATTCCTTTAGTCAGCAACCAGCTCTTCTCTGCCGTACATGGTATTTATTTGTGCAGTGGCGACGGGATATAGATTTTCCTTTCCCTGAACTAGACTGAATTTGGGGGGAGGGGAGGAATGTGATTTCCAGATTAAGATGGCCCAAACCGGCATATGTTATGACCTAACCAGAAGCTGTCTTTGTTCAAAATGAAGAGTAGGCCTGTATTACGTGTAGAGACAAGGATGGGTGTTCATACACCTACACTGCCCATATGGGGAGAGAGTCTTGGTAAAGAGTCATAACCTCATTCCTGTACTTACAGGAACTGCACTGAGTTTGGGAAGGGAGAAAGAGAAACTGTAGTCCTGGCTATCACAGCTCGGTGATTCTGTCCTATACAAGGAAGGACTGGTCTATGCCCTCACCCCAAACACGCATCCCTCCATCTGAATTTAAAAGTATTGCTGGAAAAACAAAATTAATGTCCCAAGAGGAAGTCTTAACTGTCTTCCTTCAATGGGAACCCATGTTTTCCACCATGTGGCCTTGCTAGAAAACATGGTTGGACTTGATTAATCCACTCTTCGCTCGGTTCCTGTCTCTTTACTTACAGGCTAGCCATCATTTCCCCACATCCTGACTGTCAATAATTAATTTACCTTTCTTGAGAGCTGTGAAATTCTTTGATAAGCTTAAGTGACGACGTCCAGAATCGATCTTGTTGGACAGTCAGGTCCAACCCTTGCTTAGCTTCCTTTCTATTGTGAAAAACTGTTCCTGCTCAAATGTGCAAATATAAACTACTTTTGGTTTTTCTTTTTTCAGGAAACAAAACCAAACAAATCTAGCCGCCCATGGTTTTGACCAGCCATTCACTCTGCTATCCCGTCTGCGACCTGCTGGCTTGCTCAACCGCTCATATCTGCTGCCAATCAAGGCCTTTTGAGCTCACGTCCAATGTGGAAAATGTTCAGACCGTACCGTGGAAGTGGAGACTGGTGGTATTTTGGTTTATGCGAAGAAAATATTGACTCACTACCATGGATTCAGTCACCAGTCTCGTAATTCGAAAATGACACAGTGCATAGAATGTAGGAGGTGGGCCCCTGCAAAGATGGAAGTGGACAGAAATGCTAGAAACTAGAATCATTTTTCCAGATGGCTTGAAAAATCACATTTTTTTTCCTTTCTCTTATGAGACTTCAAGGCCAGTCTGGTCTACAAAGTGAGTTCCAGGACAGCCAGGGCTATACAGGGAAACCCTGTCTCAGAAGACCTAAGTAAATAAATAAATAAAACCAAATAAAAATAAATTAAAGAAAGATTTAATTTTATTGGGTATGTCAATCACCTGGCCAAGACACCATTCTTCATGAAAGTGGCCTTAAGCTATGGCAGGAGGACTTTTAGTCTTTTAGTGACATGATGTATTCTCACACTTATATAGATATAGTAAAAGATCTTCTGAGAGCCACCACCAGGTTCTGCTGGGTCTGTCTTTGTGAGTCCTGACTAAAAGCCTTGTGACATTTCCTGTTTATTCTCCTCTGTCCCTTTCTTTGGGATGACGGTGAGAACCTACATATGCTTGCTCTTGTATCTTGTATCTGGAGCTCTCTCACGCTTTTCCTGTTGCTCTCTCCCTTGCCCTGTGGCAGTTTGTCTCTCCTGTGACTGACCTTCAAGCCAACCTAACTCAAATAGAACAAGGCTTTCTCTCTCCCTCTTCTCTATCGCCCTCCTCTGCCAGTTGCTGACACTTCTAGCTTGCCTGCTTTGCTGATTAAATTTTCTTTCAAGTGACAATAAAACTGTACCCACACTTTAAACGGATAAAACAAGGACCTCTTTGGGCACAACGGATAAAAGCTTGAGTTAGGCATAAGGGTGCCTGACTGTAATCATGTACAAGGAAAGCTGAGGTAGGAGGATCATCTTGTTCAAGGCCAGCCTGAGCTCATAGTTACTGAGTCTAAGCTGATGGTAAAAGCTTACTTCAGAAAGAAAAGAAGCATCTTATCACAGTGATTTCCACATGTTTATATTTTACCAGGGGAGAAAATGGCCAAAAATTAAGGAATGATAAAGAATTTTCAGCACTTTACTTTTTACCAAGTTAGGATATTATTCTTAAAAAGTAAAAGTAAATACCATTTGTAGTCAGCGATGTTTCATAATAGGAGGAACATTTCAACACCAGTATGCAAGAAACTATAATATCACAATGAATTAAGAAACAACAGTTGGTGGTGGCTCAATCATCTTTTAAAAGAGAGCCAATGACCTTTTAAATGTTGAAAAACTCACCAGAGTAATTTGTGCTCTTATTTTACATGTAATTAATTTTTCATATCCATTTGTTGACACTAGGAATATGTATTCATCTGAAGGATAAAAAGAGGAGTCCAAACATTTAGTTTTCTGTTTATCTTTTGTGTCAGGGACCAAACCCAGGGCCTTGCCAGGCAAGCAATGTACCACTGAGTTCTATAGTCCAGGTCAGGATCTCACAAAATCTAAATAGATGTAAATAAATGATGCATCCTATTGTTCTGATTCTTGCAATAAAGGCTGCTGGGTGCTGAATGGCCTCTGCCGAAAAGACAAATTGAGGTTCTAACTCCCAAAACATGTGAATCCTAATTAGTAGAGTTTTGCAGATGGGCAGACTGGATTAGGGTGGACCCTGAGGTCACTGACGTCACTCTAAGAGAAAGGAGAGGGACGCAGAGGCAGCCATCCAGGGAAGATGTAATGTGAAGGTGGAGACAGAACTGGACTTAAATGTTAATGAAGCCCAGGATGCCAAGAGCTCTCGGGCCACACCAGAGCTGGGGAAAGGCAAGGAAACATTCAACACAGCCTCTAAAGGACATGCGGCCCTCTTGGCTCTTCTGTTTGGGATTTTACCCCTCTGAACTGTGACGCAAAGATTATTCTTTTTTTTTTTTCTTTTTTTAAGATAGCTAACTTGTAGTAAGAACAAGGGTCTCTAATCACAAGTAAATACCGTCTAAGATTCTCACTGGATGTTTGAAACCATAAATAGTATCAAAACCCTACATATACTGGTTTATGTACCCTAAACATATAGACCTGGAATGCAAGGAAAGTTATACACCCTCTCTGTCTCTCCTCTCCTCTCCTCTCCTCTCCT
>NC_022014.1:56366921-56374498 GCF_000317375.1 Microtus ochrogaster | reverse complement strand
TCTCTCTCTCTCTCTCTCTCTCTCTCTCTCTCCCTTTAATGTCGTCATTCTTCAATTAGCCACATGACCCTGGAGCCTTGGAACCGTGGAAAGTGAAGTTATTGGAGACCCCTGGGCTCTGTTGTAGCAGCCCTGGAGGGCTAACACAAGGACACATCAGGGAGTCAAGGCAACCAGAGTTCCCAATGGGAGGCTGAGGAATGCCTGAGCCACCCAGCAGTGACTCAACGTGAGCAGAGCTCTAGGCGCCCTGGTCACTCACAGGGAATAGGAATCCACATTTTGGCCCAGACCATTTCACCTGAGTTTTCCCAAGTGATAGGGGGGGAATATGTAGAAAAAAAAAATATGTGCTCGTTTTAAAACAGCAGAACTCTATGCCGTGGTCAGGCCTATATTCAAAGGACAACTTCCCCGAGGCTAGCTTTCTCCCACCCTCAGCGGAAGCATCCCATTGATCAGCGAGGCTTCTCCAGACGCCTGCAAAAGCCCAGAACTGAAGGGAAGATTGCGCGGCCTTTGGCCTTCTGAGTGAAGAATTGTGTTCCGCTGCCGTCCAGGGCCCTCCATTAACCCGGAGTTCCCCGCAAGGCCCTGGTGGTGATGGGGCCATGGTCTCTAGGGGAACGACTGTCTGGCCACTCAGCCCACTTAAACAAACCTGTGAAAGCAGCCCTAACTAAACACAGCGCTGCCATCTGTGTTTGTCTTCCTACGCTCTTGTTTGCAGGCCCAGGGAGGATGGTGTCTTTCCAAAGGCTCCTGGGCTATGGAATGTATTTAAACGCGGGGTTCAAAACCCTCACGCGCCCCTCTCAAATTTGACAATTGTTTAAGCGTTATTGCTTGAATGGATGCAGATGTTCCCCGCCTCCCTTTCTGGGAGGAGTACTTGAAAAGAAGGAGGAAATCGGCTTATTTTTTTTTCTCTTTTCTCGCCTCCCCCCCCCCCCAGCCTTTTTAGACACATATTTTATCTTTATGTTTTCATGAAGAGCTGCCAAGAGATGCATCTGGTCCCCAAATCAAGAATCTCACACGTCTCCTCTTCACTCACAGCTTTCCAAGCGCCTTTCTTTGTGATCTCTGCCCAAACAAGCCGTCGGCAGGGCTCAGTGGACAGATGACCAGCCCATCACGGGAGGAAGAGATCCATTTCCTCCTCGATGCTAGAAAGAATGGCACCCATGCCATTTTTAATGTCATCCCTCCCCTTTTGCTTTTTTTTAACAGCTCATTTTCTGATTAATATTTCCAGCAGCTAGAGCAAATGCCAGTTTAATTAAATTTCCACACCACCCCCCTTTTATCCAATTAGTGGGTTCACTGGCTCCTCAACAACCTCCAATGTCTGTGCTCTCAGTGAATGCTCAGCTGCTTCTGCCTTCACCCAAAGAAATCTGTTACATATTAAGTTATAATAAGATATAGGCAATTATAGTAGCAGCAGGACAAATAGATTTGTATGGTTCATTACCAGGTATTTCTGGAACATAATAGTGTAAATAACTAGTTTCTGGGCAGGGTATATTTCGAAGAGGTCTTGTTTTATGGGGGAGGATGGGAAGGGGACTTTATCAGTTACGATAAGCAAGCTAAATAGAAGAGTCTCGAACCATCTTGATAGCTGTCTGTCATTGGGGTGCACAGTGTTTGGACATGTGGTCCACAAATGGAGGTGAAAGATGAAGAGATGCTCGGTGGGAAATAGGTGGTGGCCTGTTCTTCTTTGTCAGAGTAACACCAGAGTCACTGTAGTGGAAAAGACTGACCAAGCCAGCAGGCCGAATCCACAATAGGAAGAGCTTTGGACATATGATGAACCACGTGTCCATGCATTGTACTGTGGACACGCCTCTTTCTAATCTCCTCCTAGACCCGAAGCTGATGGTATCAGATACTGGGATGGCAATGCCTCCAGGTTCACTCTGGTAGCTAAATAGAGAGAAGAAAGTAGAAGCCCAGAAAAGTGGTAACTACATTGTTAGCTAATAAATAGTAGAGTCAGAAATAGCTGTGGGTCTGTGTGTATGTGTGTGTGTGTGTGTGTGTGTGTGTGTGTGTATGTGTGTGTGTGTGTGTGTGTGTGTGTGTGCACACTCACACTTTCTTGTTTGAGGCAGAGTTTCTCTGTGTAGCCCTAGCTATCCTGAAATTCCATCTGCAGACCAGGCTGGCTTCAAACTCACAGACACCTGCTTGCTTCTGCCTCATGGGTACTAGGATTAAAGGCGTGTGCCACCACCGCCCGGTTACTGTGGGTCCTTTGACGTCTCAAGGTACTAGCATAATTTCCATGATGCTTTTCTGGGACCTGGCCAGGGTCAATGTAAAGAAAATAGAAGAGGAGACTGAGGCCTGCGGTGGTGACAGAAGACCCAGGGGAGAGCTTCTTGGAGGCCGACGAAGTAGTTGATGGATGTCACTCAGTATGCATTGGGTGGGTTGGATGCCTGCAGGTCTTCATACTGGAACACTGAAATGACTCGGAGGGGAAAGGAGAAAGGACTTTAATATAGGTTCGAAAGATGCTGGTTAAAGCAGAGTGAGGCGAACAAAAGTCAGCATTTAGGATTATTTTTTTTTCCAAAGCAGATATTGAAGCCTGTTGACCTAATCAATACAGCTCTGCCTCTGGGCCTGGAAAAAAAAATATGTCAACTGGAGGAAATTCAGTACTTCCTTCTTTGTTACAGTTAAAAAGAAACTCTACAACGTCCTAAGCGCTGCATTGGATGGAACTTTCCGTTCCCACCACCCAACCTATGCCCAGCCATGAGCATCACTTCATCTTAACAGCCTTTGGGAAAGGCGGTTCCCGGAACTCTTCTACATTCCATGTGGAGAGCTCTTTTTTTAACCAATACCAGCCTGAAAAATTTCATGTTACGACTTCTGGGATATATGCAAGGCATTTTGCCTAATTCTTCAGCCGAAATGCTAAGTAGGGTTGGAAAATTCCATATAAGTCAATACCCTGTGAGTTTATACGGACCAGAGTCAGTGAGCCCCGGCCTATGAGCTCCCCAGAGAACTGACAGCAGCGTGTGAAAGGGCTGTAAAGTGATCTGGCATGATGCTGACGGCTGCCCCTTTGAGAAGCAGGGGCAGGAAGGGAAAAAGGATGGGCCAAGCCTGGTGCCTGGGACTGGGTGGTGAGCCGCATATAAGTTCGAGTGAAAGTCAGTAGGGTGTTGATACCAGCGGGTAATAAGGGGGAGAAATCTGGCTGATCATTCACGAAAATGGAAACAGTAGACTCCACTGGAATGAAACTGGGGGCAACCCCCCAAGGCTTGGGGCCTAATTGCTATTTTTGCTCCTGTGAGTGTCCAGTGTCTACTGTGGTTTTTTTTTTTTTTTCTTGGTTCTGAATTGCCTTTGGGGTCCTGGGAAACGAAATTTGTCTGTCGTCTTCTAGTGGAATTTTTAAAGACTTCCCTTCTAAATATCAATCTCCTTATCTCTAAAATTAGGGGTCTGGAATTTCTGACCCAAGCAGGTTCTAAGTAGACAGTACAGGGGTACATTCTCTGAGTCAGGGACAACGAAGGCCAGGATAATGGCTAGGAATTTTAGAGCTCTCCTCAAAAGAGTTACGCGGCCCATTTTAAAGGATGGCAGATGACCAGATGAATGTTAACTCCTTCATTCAGATGCTAGGACTGGCTTCTTTCTATAGTGGGTCTCTGTACAGTTGTGCAAGTTCATTGCCAAAGCTCAGGAGTAGAGCAAAGCTATGGTAATTTGTGCCTACCCTGTCTCCTGGAGGGACTGGACCATCCATGACCTGAATGAGAGCAAGTCCGGGTTTTTGGATTTACCACTATTGAGCCTCCACCTAAGTCTGCCTCTGACATGAGCATCTAATCTCTAGGCTGTCCGGTGAAATTTCGAGCCAGCGAGAGTCACCTAGCAAGAGTTTGAAATTGTTGAAGAGTATGGATGGAGCTATGCAAGTAGGGAAAGGAAGTGAAAGAGCATCGTTGGAGAATCTAGATGGGCTAGGCAAAGTAATCAATAAAGATCATAAGCAATCCAAGATATGAAGGGGCAGAAACGAAGGATGAGTCAAAGATGGCTCCAAGGCACGAGGTTGCCAAAAATAAAAAATAAAAAAGGCCTCTTAATCTACAGGCCACAAAGTATTCCTGCAGTTTTCACTTATCTTGAATCTGGACTGATGTCATGAGCTCTTGGATATGATGTATGTGACCGTGTGGCCACCACAAAGCTTTGATACAACTGTAAGGGCCTAGTGGAATGTCTTCAGATGTCTTCAGCCATCCAAGTATACCCATAGGTAGCTACTCGAGACAACAGCCTCACCTGAACTCCCAGTCTGCAACCAATGCTAGCCATGAGAGCTCGCTGCCTTGGATTCAGTCTCACCCAGATACCTGAAACAGCTATGGGAGAGTCTGGTTAAGCTACAGAACCACCAGAGAGAGTTATTTGGGGCCACTACATTTTGGAATCGTTTGTTGTGCAATAATAGATAATAAGAGCATACCCTTGTGTAAGGAGGAAAATCCTCAACAGAGCTGCATTAATCCTCAAAATATCACTTGTGTGAAGCAAGTTACCGCTAGTTTTTTTCTAATATATAAACATTTTAAAATATGGCTTATTAAAGACTGCATTAGATACATAGTGACAGTGTTAGAATAGAGATTTCCAGAAGATCTGCCATGGATAAATAGTTGTACCAACAAGGTTTCACACCCCTGTATAATGAGAAATGCAGAAACAATAAAAGGCTTTTTGTTCTTGAATCTGAATTGTCTTAAGCTAATGAGGGCAGCTTGTGAAATAACTTTCCCTCAGAGTCTCAAATATGAGAATCCTAGCCACACACCCTGTCAATTGTTACAGTCATGGTCATTGGAAACAGGGACATTCCTGACTTCCTGATTCTCTTTCCTTTACCTCTCTTTTATCAGTGAATCCCAGAGCCAACATGCTTGGGAACTGCCTTTACTTCCCCTTCCGGGTCAGCCTGCCTGGATCAATGCATAGGGAAGAACTCTCTCTTGTCCTTCACAGCCTGCTTCTTCCCTACCAGGGTGAACCCAGGGTGAGCCCCAGTGCCCATAGCATGGAAAAGGCTGCAGAAGTAAAACCTTGGGAAGTGGAAGAGTGTGAATAATTCATCAAAGGCAACAAAAGAAGTCCCCAGGATAATAGTGTCAAACCTGCTACTGCCCAATACCTTGACCTTGTGCTAAACGTAGCCACTTAGCTTGTATTTGAGCAAGGGTAAGTACACAGATACAATCTGTCAGCAAGCTGGCCTTTCTCATGAAACCCTTCTAAAGTTCTCATAGTGGAAACAATAGTTTAATAACTGCTACTAGAGACAGCCCTCTGCAGAATTCCACCTTGTGCAAGGTCACAGAGAGTCCGTGGGTGAGCAGGGCCCCGGGTCTTTGGCATTCCCTGCCAGCTTCTCCTTAGCCAGGGGATCAAAGCCTGAGCAGAGAGTGGCTGACCCTGATTTGCATTGTGAAAGTCACCTGTCTGGCTCCGCCCCCGAGGCCCAGATCAAAGCTGGGAGGGGAGCCAGGAGCAGAGAGGAAATCAAATATTGATCCAATGAGGTGAGTGGCGATTCTCCTCCACCCACCTTGTCAGTCATAAAAGTGAGCCTGGGAAATGACCAGTAACCATGCTCTTTCCAGGGCTCCGATGATGGCTCCCGTTTGCCCAGCCAGATGGGCTGTGCACAGCTTTGCCCAGAAAAGGAAATCCAGGAGGAGAAAGACTGGATGGGAAATGTGTGATCAGATGGTTTCCCAAGCCCTCTGCCACCGCTGCAAGAAGAAGGGTTGGAGTTTTTTCGGTCCCAAGACTAATGACCCAAACTGATAAAAGGACATCAGAGGCCTTGAAAGGAGTTGGGGGCGTGGAAAATGGCTTCTCTTACTATTTTTTTAGAAGACAAATGCTGGCAAACATGGAGAAAAAGCAACTCTAATGAATGTGAGTTAGGCCAGCCCCTATGGAGAGCAGAATGGAAGCACCTCCTGCCCCCAACACTGCCCCGGAGCAAGCAAAGGAAAGCTAACACCAGACTTAAAACACCCATCTCTTTCACACTGGTATACTTCTCAAAGGAAGGACGCTGAGTGCCCATGTTTACTGCAGTGCTGATTGGAACAGTGAAGACAATAGTATAGTATTATTTGCCTGTCAACAGGAATGAAATCCTGCCATTTGCATTAAAGTTGATGGAACTGGATGACATTATAAACGAAATAAACCAGACACAGAAAGACAAGTGACTTACTAGGAAGGGGTGGGGGCTGCAGTGGAGGCAGACAAAGGGAGCTTGGACTTGACGGATGCATGCTCTGCACGTGTATAGGTATACCATACTGGCCCTGAATACTGTCTATCATTAACAGATATTAATTAAGAAAAATTGCCAGGTGGTAGGGGCTCACACCTTTAATCCCAGTACTGGGGAGGCAGAGGTAGACAGATTTCTGAGTTCGAGGTCAGCCTGGTTTATACAGTGAGTTCCAGGACAGCCAGGGTTACATACACAGAGAAACACTGTCTCAGAACCCCCACTCCCACCCCCCAAAAAAGAGAGAAAAAGAAAAGAAAAAAAAGAAGAAATTAAAAGATATGGAGCCTGGGTTCCTTTCCTGGCTACTGAAGAAACGACAAAGGAAAGATGGGAAATGACTTATCTACGGGAATGTCTATTGCTGAAGTCCTCTGATGCTTGCCATGCTGGAGCCAGGCTTCCGAGTAATGGGGTGGGGTGGGGTGGGCAGAAAAAAACAGTGACCAGATAAGATAGTAGAGCTGCATCTGAAATCAGGGAGCAGGCATTTCCGGCAGAGGAGGCGAGCAGCAAGGCACTGATTGTCAGGGTCTCTGGGGGTTTCTCAACTGAGGCTCCTGCTGAGAGAGACATCCTAACCCTCCATCGAGAAGACCAGGCCCAGGGGAGCTGTGGCTCCCCACAGAAGGAGCTCCAGTTTCTGTAAGAAGAGCCAGGGCCCCTTTGGATTAAGGGATGAAAATGTTAAGTGAACATGGGCTCTTTGTTCACCGTCTAGCTCTCAGAATTCTCAGCTTGTTTATTTAAAATACCCAAGGTGGATGGCCGGTTTATGTGTTTGTTTCCCACCGTTCTAAAAATATGATAAAAGTGTTTTTCAGATTTCAAACAACACAACACAACTCCAAAGCCCACTCCTGTTTCCAGGGTCTTGCCCGCTGGGTGCCACCCACAAGATGGCTAATCTGGGTTCCAGTTGGCTCTCCCTCTTACCTAAGCTATGGTGATATTCTCCCTGCTCACCAGTGGCATCCTGGCCTTCATTCCTTTATCATGTGCACACATGTATCTCTCCGCTTTCCAGAGGCAGACTCCCGCTTTTCCTAACGCAAAGAGCCACTACCCATAGAAAAGCCTTTATGAAAGGTATTTCCAGGTCAGCTCTGGACCTTGTTTCCTTATCTCCAAAACAGGCAGAGACAAATAAAGGGGCAGTGGAGGTGCCTGACCTACACAGTGTGGCCTCCTGGAGAACCGCCACCGGCCATTTCACCCCCCCCCC
>NC_022014.1:56331710-56366721 GCF_000317375.1 Microtus ochrogaster | reverse complement strand
CACAACGCACACACACACACACACACACACACACACACACACACACACACACACAGTAACTATAGTATGTTTAAAAAAATAGTGGATGTGATTTTGAATATTCCCAACATAAGAAACAGTCATTATATATTGTGCCCATATATTGAAATAATACAATGTACCTTAGAAATATTTATAATTACCATGTGAATTGCACACCACCCTCATTGTGATAGCTAATCTTGGCTATCAACTGGACTATTTCTGGTATCAGTTCATGGGCAAACTTATGAGATATTTTCTTGATCAGATTATTTGAGGTGGGAAGATGCCTACAAATATGTATGTATGTATATATATGTATACACACACACACGCACATTTATGTGTGTATGAGGAAGAGACCTGGTTAGTTGTCCTCATCAGCTTAGACCATGAAACCCAATATGAACAGGTTCAATGGAATTACCATATACAGGCTACCAATGCATGTTTCAGCATTGCCAGGGCAAAAATTTCACTTTCGAATTTCATGTACACATAGATATATATAGTGTATATATAAATAGACATGTATAAATATGACATATAGTATACATAAATGGGCACATATAATATAAATATATAGTGTATATATAAATATATATACATATATATGAAACTTAGAACCATACATGACTATAGAGTCCAGTGTAAAGGTGCTATATTATAGGTCTATAGTCCCCTTGTACACAAAGCAGAATGTCAATTGTTAGAAGCACCAGTATACCGGCAAGAAACACAAATGTTTTAGCTGAAGAAGTTCAAATGTTTTATTTTCAGAGGTGTATACCTACAGAGATTTTGGGAAAAGCATAAGAAATGATGAAACAAAAGAAGAATCAGCTATCCATCAATGTGGTGGTTTAAATGAGAAAACCACCCTATGGACTCATGAATTTGAATGCTTGGTCCCCAACTGGTGACAATGTCAGTTGGAAGATTACAGACCCTTTAGAAGGTCTGTCTTACTGTAGGAAGTACATCACTAAGGGCAGGCTTTGAGAGAGCCTTGTCCCATTTCCAGCTCAAGCTCTGCTTCTTGTTTGTGGGTAGAGATGTGATCTCTAAGCTTCCTGCTCCAGCTACATGCTGTCATGATGCCCCACCATTATGGAAACGTCTAGAACCATTATGTTCTCCATCTAGAACCATAAGTCAAATTAAACTCTTTGTTCTGTCAGTAACTTTCGGCCTTGGTGTTTTATCACAGCAACAAAACCTAACGGATACAATCCCCAATCCAGCTCAAGTCTCGCAGGGAGTGGGGCAGCTCCCTGATCCCAGGAGAAGGTGGTGCTGAGGATGAAGGGCACTTGGCAGAGCTGGAGTCCCAAAGGAAAAGCCTGCTGAACACGGCCAGAATTAAGAGACCATGACTCTTACATAGCTGTCTCGCCTTTTAACCTCCTGCTGCCGCTCCCCGTTGACCATACCTGTCTAGAAGCCAGAAGACAAGATACCTGCTGGTACTGTCTCAGAGACCAGCCTCCCAGGGCACAGGCAAGGCTTGAAAGAGCAGGGAAACCTTGGTTGGGCTGGAAGAAGACACAATTATCTCCTTCCTCTGGGGTGTCCACCAGCCCTCTTTCTTACTCTGCATCTTAGAGGCCACTATGCGAATGAAGCTCTCTCTACCAAAAGCCCTCTGAGTCTTGACCTTCACCATGAAATCAAGACAGCTCAAAGCTTGATTCTCTCAGAAGGGCCTGGGCCCATGCATGCTCTGTACAGAGGACAGGAAGGGCTGGGATTGAGCAGAGAGAGCTGCAGGCACAGTTGACACGAACCATGACTGAGCCCCTTAGTAGAGGTCGTAAGGATTGAAAAAGAGGCTTGGTGGTGGAAAACAGAAGAAGAAAGAGAAAAGAGCAGACTCAGGAAGCCAGGGAGTGGGTGACCTGGCTTCTTACTGTCACCTTAGGCTGAGAGTGGGGCTGGAATAGGGAAGGGGTGGCCAGGAAGAGCCTAACCGCAAGCAATGTATTCACAACGATCAGTTACCACACTCTAGCTGCAAGAGGCTGAATGCTCGGTTACGTCAGCAGTCAGAATCTCAAGGCTAGGGAAAGGCCATGTGCGGCTTTTAAAAGATCTAGTGGGTGACACCAAGCTTGCCTTTCTTCTTGGGTCAGTCCCAACGTGGCTACAATCAACCCAGTTCTCATGTCTACTCCTGGCAGTACCTGGCATTGGGCAGCTCAGCCAGAAAAGAATGTTCTTCTTGAGATCCCAGCTAGAAATTTTGTTATCACATTTTACCAATATCCGTGGAGTCACACAGTCATCCTCAAACCAACTCCTGTGTCCAAGGCAATACCCAGTGATGAAATATTGAATGCATAAGGCAGGTTACCAAAACCAAGTTTCTATAGCAACATGGTGCATGGGATACGTCTGACATAATGGCAATGCTCTCACTTCTGCCTGGGCTGGTGTGAACCTAGTGCTGTGTTGAGATGTACAGGAGACGTGGCCTTCCCTACCTGGGCTGTCTCGGGGCATTGGATTTCATTCTCTGGATAGCTCCGAATTCCAGAGCGATTTTAAAAGCAAAGATTTATCTCTCGTTTTTGCAGGTTTTCCAATGGAGGACTTGACTGGGAGTTTTCTTTGTACCATCTTCACTTTCTCAGAGACTAAAACAAACAAGATTTCCACCTGCGTGTTTCTTGTCTTTGCAGCAAGGGAAGGAAAACTGATTTTCACTGTCCTTCCCCAGGACCCACCTGGAAGTGACACACGTCAATGCTCTTCGCATTTCAATGACCAAAGCAGCTCACACAGCCACTTCTGCTTGCAAACCAATAATGAAGTGTGGGCATCCAGAAGAGGGAAAATGTTCATGAATGAGTGAGCTGGACACTGGCAGGCATTGCTGGTGGCAGCAGCCTGGGCACAGGCTCTTCTGAAAAGCTCATTGGCAATGGCAAGAGAAAGGCCTGGGAAGACATGTATGCTCCTTTGTACCAGCTCTTGAATAGTAGGAACTGCTAATCTGTGTATATATCACCATAGTATGAACAGTTGTGCACACAAGTGTATGTTTAAGTGCTCTATACACAGACAAATGCAAAGCTGCCAGAACACTACAGTGGGGGGAATAATTTGATAAAGCAAGTATAGCATTTTAAAGGTTTTATTAAGTTTTATTTTATGTGCATGAGTGGTCTGCCTGCATATCTTTATGTGCCTTACGCTCTTGGAGGCCCAGATTGGATTCTCTGGAACTGGAGTTGCAGTCAGTTAAGCAAGTGCAAGTAACCACTGAGCTACCTCTCCAGCCCCACTAACGTTTTGGAGTGTTGCTTTGTAAGAGTGTTTGAGGTCATGGAAGGATGCTCACAATACGTAAACTGGGTGAAGGAGGAAGAAGTGAACTATGTTATAAATATAAAAAGCCATATAGAAGAAACCTTCGAGGCGGCTATTTATGTTAATGTTCTTGGAAACTTTGTATCTTTCTCTATTTCTTTAGTTCTCTATACCAATATGTAATCTTTGATAAAATAAGGTTAAAAAAATCTCTTAAAAGGATTATAACTTTGAGGCATGACAAAACCATCCTATAATCCCAACTACTCAAGAGATGGAGATAAAACCATTGCAAGTTTGAGGCTGACCTGGGCTACATAGCAAAACTCTGTCTCAGTTTTTAAAATGAAAAAGGTTGGTGTATTCACTTCTTCTCTGTTGGTATGCTAAAACACCATGACCAAGGCAAACTTCAGAAGAAAGTGTTTAATTGAGCATATAGTCCCAGAGTGTCCTAGTTCCATGGTGATGGAGCAAAGGCCTGCGGCGGGAACAGCTGAGAGCTGACATCTCAAATCGCAAGCAAAAGGCAGAGAGCATACTGGGAATAATATGAGTCTTCTGAAACTTCAAAGCCTGCCCTTAACAAATACTGCCTCCAACAACTCACACCTCCTAAGCCTCCCTAAACAGTCCTACCAACTAAGGACAAGTATTTCAAAATATCAGCCTCTGGAGGTCATTCTAGTTCAAACTGCCGCAGTTGGGGATGTAGCTTAGTGACAGAGCATATCCCTAGCATGTGTGAGGCCCTGGGTTCAAGCTCCAGCACCATCAAAGAAAGACAGAAAGTAAACCGGTTAATTTCAGGTGGCTTTCCTCTTAATAAGATGGAATATGAAGATATTTCTTATAACTCCTTTTGTGGTAGCAGAAATTGGCTAACTGAGTTACATTCAGTTGGATAAGGAGCCGTGGTAAGACATTTAAAGATGAAATGCTATTAATCTTCCATAGAGGACTTGCTGAGATAAAGTAAAATAGTCAAAGTGTAGGAAAAGTGAGCATGGAACATTGCTGCTTATTTAGGTATGCACACACCCACATGAACATGTATATACATGCAAAAACGCAAACAGAAGCACATCCAAACAGATTCACACAAATACACATAAATGCAGACACACAGAAACACATTCAGCTGCACATAAACATAATCAGATACACACAAACACAGGCAACTATATGCAAACACCTACAAATACATAGAGCACACACAAAAACATAGAAACAAATTCAAACGCATGCAAGCGCACACCAGCATATGCAAATACACACAGATTCTTCAAAGAAATGTACAAACACTGCTAGTTGGCTGCCTTGTGGTGGGGAAAGCCAGGAGAGCTGACGCTCAGTCACAGAAAGGAGACTCTTAACTCTATATTCTTACATGATTTTTTAAAAGCCACATACATACATTACTTATCTAGAATCACCTCTCACAAACAAATTAATTGAAAGAAAGAACTCAGGCCCTGAGTCTGATGGATACACTGTGATTGTGGCTTGTCTTCTTGACTTTTGGTTTTAAGCTATTTCACTCTGTGCCTCCATCCTAGGCTGGGCTACAGCTCCAGCTTAACTGGGTTTAGGGATTTGACCATGATCTTATTGATCTGCCTGCCATTCTGAGCATAGCTAACAGAGGGTTCCAAGGCTGCTGGAATTAGGCTCCGAGAAAATGAGTCACCTTGTCACCTAGCCTACAGACATCTGCTATCCTTCCCAGGGCCAGGCCTGCAAAATGGTGAAGGCTTCCCCTTGGCTGATTATTGAAACTTCCAATAGACAGTTAACGTCTTGAGTTCAGAACTATTGCATTATTGGGAGTTACTTAAGTTCACCGACACCGAGCTGGACTTATCGCTATAGAAATTCTCAGGGTTAAGGTCAAACTTTCTGAAGGGAGAATGGATCCAAACAGACGCTGAAAATTCAGGGCTTGGCTCTTCAAAGCAAGGCGCTGAGGGAGGCTCCTTGCAGTTCTGTATTCCAGGACGAACTTGACAAAACCTAAAGTTAAAAGCAAGAAAAAAAAGATTTTGTTCCCTTATTTTGAATTTGAGTTATATTTGTCTCCAGGTTTCTTCCTCCCAAGCCTCCTTGCAGGGAGTCCACATGCATCCTGTGTCCCTTTCCCAGCCCCAGAGTCAATGATAAGTACTACTCATCCACATGGTAAAAGCCCAGTGTAGGCAGCAGGGAGACCCAGAGTAAAGGGGAAAATGAGGGGAGTCTCTGTCCTTGTGGGAGGTTCTGTTATATAGCTATGTAGAATCACAGAAGAATCTGGAAAGGGAAGTGTATAATGTGGCACATGTGCCGTAGAGAAAGACAAAGCCAAGTGTGGCTGGGGAGGGCGGGATGGGAACTTCCTCCACAGTAACTGGGGAATGATGCGGAAACAACAGGAAGGGATCTGGGTGAGCATTGGGGGAGAGAAGGGCGTGACTTGTGAGAAGTGACTGTGTTTCCCTGTGGCTCCACACGAGGTAGAAGAAAAGGGTTTGCTGAGATACAAACTTTAGATTTTTTTCTCTTCTATTTTCCTATGTCTGGGTGTTTTGCCTTCATATACGTCTGTGTACCACTTGTTTGCAGTACCCTTGAAGGTCAGAAAAGGGCATTGGGTTCCCTGGAACTAGAGTTACAGACAGTCGTGAGCTGCCACCTGGGTGCTGGGAATCCAGTCCAGGTCCTCTGGCAGAGCAGCCGGTGCTTTTAACAATGGCGTCATCTCTCCAGCCCCCACAGTTTACTTTACAATGACAGGAATATGTGTCCCTGTGTGGATTATGATGTACTTGGGTTCTGGCACCTGAGGAGACCAGAGGCGTTGGGTCTTCCTGGAGCTGGAGCTGCAGAAGGTTGTGAGCTGCCTGACGTGGGCGCTAGGAACCAAACTCAGATATTCTGCAAGAAAAGTAACAGCTGAGCCATCTCTCCAGCTCCAGAATTTTTAATTTGTGCAATAAAATACTAACTAGTTATTGAAACATGATTAATAATAACTCAGAGAGAGAAATTGGGGTTCAACCTGAAGATCTGAAAAGCAAAACAGCTAGCCACTGGCTCTTACCTTAACCTCAGTCTGAGATGGCGATCTTTCCTCCAGGAATTTTAGAATGAGACCAGGCGTGAGAAATGTCTCCTCCTGTTTTATAACCCTCTCTAGGGCTGGGATTAAAGCTGTTCACCACCGTGATTAAAGGTGTGCACAGCCAGGTTTCTACAGCAACTAGTGTGGCTACCAGGATTAAAGGTGTGTGTTACCAAGACCTAGTCTGTAAGGCTGACCAGTGGGGCTGTTTTCCTCTCAGATCTTCAGGCAGTCTTTATTTATTACAATACAACTGAAATGCCACGTCAAGTTATAAGAAATAGTACAAATTTTCACTGGCGGTTCCATCATGATATAACGTTAAAGAGAATCCCAGTCTGGTCACTACCAGTTCCAGATTTGGGAGAATGTTCCAGGTGGGCGAACACACTCAGAATAAAAAGTCACACAGGAAAAGTAGAGCAGCAAAACTCTAATTTGGTTTACTGCTTTCCTTGTGCTCATGCAGTTTAGCACCAGAACAGTGGTGGTTCCTGGTAGCCAGTAGCCAGTAGTAGCAAACAGCTGTTGATAGAATGAACTGTAGAGTCTAAGCACTGTGGAAGAAAAGGACAAATGGGAGCTGAGCCGTGTCTTAAGTCTAGTCACCCCTGGAGACCATCTGATTGATGGGTTGTCCTCCCCAGGTGGCAGTAGCAGAGTCAAAGGATGTTCGCTCAGATTCGTGTGGGTCTACCAATGAATGCTTTCATGTCATTGGCAGGTCCGGGTACAGCAATCTCTCTCTGTGTTGCTTCTTCCTCCTTTTTCCTTCCCCAGTCCAAATGCATCGAGTTTAGTCATAAGGTGGAAAAACTAACCTTCAGGTATCCACTGGCATGGCTATCAGGGATGCTGTGGCCTTGAATTCCCCTGTGTAAGCTCATGCCTGTAGGGTCCGTGCTCCCATCCCAGGAAAGTAGAATGGTCACAGGAGGTTGGGAGGTTGGAGGGAATTAGCGTTAAGTATAGATTGATGAGGCATTCTTTACGCACTTTTGGTAAAGCTGACTAGGAAGGCAGCTGCCATTCAGCACCAAGATACAGCTGGTACACATGGGCTGCGCACAGGCAGGCAGACACAGGCTTACAGGTAAAAACGCACAGGTAGGCTGGCCAAAAAAGAAAAAAAAAGCAAAGAAAAGATTCGGGTCTCTGATCTGACCTCAAGGCCTTGTTTATACAGAATCACTAAAAATGACACTCTGTCTAAAATAGTTGTATAATAGCTTTTGCTTACTTTGGGGGTCTCAGCCATTCAGCTTTATCTGAATTTTATGGTGACTCCAAGGCCTCTGGATGTGCAGTGTCGGCCTTGTTTTAGCCGACTCATACTGGATATCCATAGCAGGACCACATTGTCTAGGCATTGACTGGCTGCGATGATCTGTTTCCCATAATGCCTTTTACTGGGGACAGGGAGGAGGGAACACTCTGTGATTCTACTTGTCTTATCCACTGACTCTGCCAGCCAAGATGGCTGGAAAAGCAAAGGCCCTCTGGGACAAGGACAAGGGCCGTGTGTTCAGCGTAGTCCTTCCTTCTTTCCATCCTGAGGTGAACACATTCAACAGTAAACTAGATGCTCTTCCTACCATCATTCCAATTTCCACGTCAGCCTTTGTCTCCCCACATTAGGGCTGAAAGAAACGTCCTGGCCCGAAGCATGACGTCTGCATCTCTGACAACTGACTTACTCTTTAGGTAGCCAGAGAATTCCCCTGGAGGAGAGCGTATCTGGGCCAGATGGGATAGCCTGGCACAAAAGTGGCGGGTCACTTTTGAACTGGGCCAAGTTGGTAAATGTCAATGATTTGCCTTTCCCTGAAATGTCTACCAGCTTATGCCCATCAATCAGTTCATTGCACCACCTGGCTCAAATTTGGGTCTCTGCAACCCACACTGACTCCGGGAGAAAGGTTTTATCAATGGGCAAAAGCTTTCAGGATTTTCACGTGGGAACTTGTCCACCAAGGTTTTTAATATAATGAAAGCGATGACAAGGCTCTTTTGGAAACTGTTTTTTTTTTCTACATGCAACCATTTAAACAGTGATGTTTCTCTTCCTTGGCATGAAAAAAAAAACAATAGCAGAGAGGTACAAGAAATTTTACATCACGGGAAACTACTTCATACATGCACACACACATACACACACACACACACACACACACACAAACACACACACACCCTCTGAGCTCCTCCTCGTTACCTCCAGGGCCCTTTGCCCAGAAATGAACTTCAAAGAAACAGAAACATAAAGATTCGCCTGTCAGCAGGGTCCCAGAACATCCTGAGACTCTCGCAGGACCAGGAGACCCAATATACCTGAGACATTAACTTGCCTATCTCCGTCCAACACACCCTATGTAGCTAGGAAGTTCACTTTTTGAGATGCTATTGTCCTGCCAGGTGGTGGTGGTACACACCTTTAGTCCCAGTACTGGGGAGGCAGAGGCAGGTGGATCTCTGTGAGTTCAAGGCCAGCCTGGTCTACAAGAGCTAGTTCCAGGACAGGCTCCAAAGCAAAACAACACAGAGAACCCTATCTCAAAATACAAACAAAACAAAACAAAACAAATAAACAAAAAAAGAGTCTGAAATGCTGCTGCCCTGAGAAAGGCCCTCACTAGGTGTGAGTGTCTTTTTGGGCCTTAGTCGTCTGAATCGAGATTGCTTGAATTCAAATCCAACTTCCAGTACTTGCTATTCAGGGAAACTTGGTCATGTTCACTAACCGTGTTGGGCCTCAGTTTCCTCATCAGTGAGGTGGAAGAGTATTAAAATGTCTATCTCATAGGGTGTTGTGCCGATTCATTCATCAATTAATCTATATAAAGTTATTAGAACCTTGCCCTGCATAGAATTAGTGCTTTATAAATGCATTTACTCCCTAAATTCTGGCCTCTGACCATTTTTATAGATTTTTATTCAAGTCTTTCATTGTGCATAACTTATATACATAGCTTTCATTTTGGCTGCTTTGTGTCCAATTTTAACCATATTGAGGTCACATTTTAAACTACTTTTTCCTGCTTAATTCAATGTGAGTACTTTCCCCTCATTTAAGACGGCTTTTAAGGGCTACATTATATTTCATCATATGGATTCATTTATCCAATTTACTATAAACATTTAGGCTGTTTCTAATTTTTTATTATTATAAATCACACGGCAATGAGCGTCTGCACCCATAAATCTTCATGTGGATGTCTACTAACTTCCTTAGAATACATTTCTAGAACTGGAATTGCTGGATCAGGAATTTAACTCATTGTGAAGTCCCTAGATGCACACGGCCCCATTTCTTGCTTGCACAGAAACAAAAGTCATGACTCTAGCACCCTTTCTGTCTCCTCTGCTTTCTTGGCTAGATTCTTTTTTAATTCTTCCTTAGGCAATCTAAGCATCATCTTACCCATGATGCCTTCTCTTTTTCTGTATTGGCTTAAAGGCCCCTTGTCTATGTAGTCATTACTTGATCTCAGTGGAGAATTAGTTCCAGGACGTCTGCAGACATCAAAATACACAGATGCTCAAGTCTTTTCTATAAAATAGCATAGCATTTCCATTAAAGTTATGTACACCCTCTTGTATACTTCAAACCATTGCCTCTAGATTACTTAAAATACCTAATGTAAGTGCTGTGCTGTATAGCATAAGGAATGATGACAAGAACACAAGGCTGTACCTATTCAACACATTTTTTTCTAATAGTCGTGATCCACAATTACCTAATCCACAGATGCTGAAGCCAGGACCCGCTGAGCTCTATCCTTGCCTCTCACAATGTCCTTGGCATACTATCTTGCATTTGGTGTTTATAAATCTATCCGCTTGGACTAGAAACATCTTAACAGAAGAATAACCAGCAATCTTAGCACCTGGCACATAATGGATGGTCAGTGGACAGACAGAGTGAATGTACCACCCTAATTATATGAACCCACACAAGGTAAGAATCTGTCCAGGTTGTCTGAATGTGGCCCTGGGTGTAGCAATCGGAACAAGCTCAGCAATGGCAGCCTGAGGGGGACATGACCTCGTAGGGCTGGTAGAAGAAGAAGCCATAAACCCAAGACACGCAGGTTGTCTCCAGAAACTGAAAAAGACCAGAAAACAATTTTCTTACAACCTTTAGGAACTCAGGTATCTTGCTGACAGCTCTACCTAATCTACGGAAAGCCTGGCTGAAAGTCTAACTTAAAGGTAAACGCGCTATTCTCTGTCACAGACACTATAGGAAACTCAAACAACTTTATGCTGTTGCTATGGTTCTGGGGTGGTTTGAATGAGAATGCCTCTATAAGTCTCTGTACTTGAGTACTTGGTCCCCAGTGGGTAGAACTGTTTGGGAAAGATTAGGAGGAAGAAGAAGAGTTTTTGGAAGAGATGTATCACTGGGGATAGGCATGGAAGTTGCAAAAAATCCCACACCATTCCCAGTTAGCTCTCCCTGCCTCGACTTGTGGAATCAGATCTAAGCTCTCAGATACTGCTGTAGTGCCATCCTCCCCTCCAAGATGGTCATGAACTCACCCTTTGAAATTGGAAGTCCCCAATAAACTCTTTCTTCTGTAAGTTGCCTCCATCATAATGTCTTATCACAGCAAGCATCACTAATACACTTTCATAACTGAATAGGTGCTAGTTGCTTGGCGAACACACATGTTCCCCCATGTCTTTGGTGGTGATCTGTATTCTTAGTGTGAACTTCAGCCATTAGTGAGACCTGGATCAAATCATGGTGTGTGGGGGGAAAACTACACAAAAAACAAATAAACAAGCAAATAAAAAACAAAAAACAGATGACTTCTTGAGAATACTTCTGTCCCTATGCTCCTTGATTCCTCTTCCAGAACAAGGGTTTCTGAAGCGGAGCAGACTATTGTTGAAAAAAAAATGTTGTTGGTAGACAAATGTCCCATGATGTAAGAAGCCAAGGTCTCAGAATCCCCTAAGGAGAGAGTATATGTGTACCTAGTATCTTCCCTCTGCCTCCCTTTCTATTCATGCCTTTGGATGATGCTGGTACACACATCACTTCTGATGGTCAACCAAGAGAGTCCCTGTCCCCTTCTTCTTCTCCAGAGAATCACACCTCTTCTCAATTCCTGAAGTAAATAACTTCTCCTACTTCAGCATGCACAAGAGCCCCTAGCCAGCCCTGGGCTCAGATTGGTGTTCCGTTTCCTGGTTGTGTGACCTGTCCCATCGTTGAATGTTTCCCAGTCCTTGATTGCTCTTCTGAGAGTTAAGGGTAGCTTCTACTTCATATGGACCAGTAGCACATGAAAAGATGTAAATTTGCTAATGTGCTAATACCGTGCTATCTTATGGAAGATGCTCATAAAGAGATTCATTCATCCAAAAGCATAAATAGAACACTACACTAACAAATATGTATGCATACACACAGGAAACATTGCAAAAAAATAAAACTGTATTAACATAAAGCAGGTAAAACACGTGTACAATTATATTAATATATTTATATGTAAGCCTGTGTATTTGTTTATACATATATGTGTATGTATATATAAGAAATAAGACTTATGGCTTATTTTTAAACCTTTTATAGTTCAGTGGAAACAAGGCAGGTAAAATATGGAATCATAAGATAATACAGTGAGTTCAAAAATGCCAAGAAGCACATGGGTTCAGAAAAGAGAGATAAATAATCACTCAAGGAACACCTTTGGGTAAAGTCATTATCTTTTTTCCTTTTAGCAATGCTGAGGATCAAACCCAGGGCCTTGCATAGGCTAGGCAAGAACTCTGTCTCACTGAGTCCCATCCTCAGCCCTGAGGCCTCTTTTAAATTGAATTTCCAGGATTAGCAGGAATTAGTTAGGTAAAACCCACAAGAAACAAACAATGCGTACAAAAGAAACAGCAAGCCCTAAGGCCTAAGGCAAAGGAAACACACACACACACACACACACACACACACACACACACACTCAAATGGACATTACACTGCAGAGCTAGTAAGGAGAGAAGTATAGAGATGGTTTGTTCACATAATTATCTTATTTTATTGAGACAGGGTCTCACTGTGTAGCCTTGACTGGCCTAGAATTTGCTATATAGACCAGGCTGACCTTGAGTTCATGAGGATCCACCTGCCTTTGCCTTCCGGGGGCTGCATTAAGGTGCGCGCCATCGGACAAGCTTATTCATAGAATTGTTCTTTACTGGTACAGCTGTCGTTATGAAAAGCAGCAGACCAGGGGCATCTTTTCACTGACTCGCAGTGAGTCCCCATGAAGGGAAATTATGATCGTCATTCAACTCTGTCCTTAATTCCTTGAGGCATTATGGGAAGAGTAGGCAATCAGTGGGCTAAAAAGTTAGGAATTACGTGTCAACAGAGCATGGGGTCCCACGGGGAGAGCCAAAGTTCTGATGGGTAAAGACCTCAAGCATTTGTTTTTTATTAACAAGCTGTAGTAAAGATTCAAATTATTTTCAATTTTTTCCAGTTATTAGTTTTTAAAACTTGATTCCATGCCAAGAGTGTGCTTTTGTGGGGCCCTGCTGAAATAGCTGTCGTATCTCTATGTAAACCCAAGTCTTCTCTAGCTGGACTGTTCATTTGCTGTTTCTCCCAAGTTCCTCCTCTAGCCCTTCACTTGTGTTACACGCCCCACTAGGATGCTTTCCCTGCAATCCCTTCCATTCCTCAGGGCCAGCTTAGACACCATGTGTGGGAGGCAAACCTGCCCCTTTGATGGATTTCATGCATTTGTTGTCTGTAAAATAGACTTTACTTATCTCCAGAAAAATCTTCACCACATCAAAGGAGGTTAGAGAAGAAAATGCTGCTATCCTTTAAGACTACCGCCGTAGAGGAGGGATTATTTAAAGCAATCCCTTCCAATTCTTAAGTATGCCATATTGATAATCAATAATATTGCAGACCAGTAGGAATGGTGATTTCATCTCCCAGCCTTCTTCTGCCTTGCAATGCTAATAATTTTTCATGTCTAAGTGCAGGCTGCCTTGAGTTTTTATTTTTATGTAGCGGGGGGGGGGGGTCTATGAGATTACAGTCCTAAAACCTCAGCAGAAAGCAACTGTTATAAACAAGGTTGGCTGAGGATATACGGATTTGATTCAAAAAAAAAAACAAAAAAAAAACAAGGCCCCGAATGAATGTGCACAACGCCTCCAAGGAGCTGAAAACCCCGTGGAGAAGGGTGGAGTTTTGGTTCAAAATCTTCCCAACCATTCTCTAAATATCACCAGCTCCAACTTCCCTGGGAAGAAAGCAACATTGGCAAATAATAAGACAGACTAGAGGTTTTAGACAGTATAGGGTAGGCTCAGCCGTACACCGGAGCAGTTGTCCATAGCTCACAGAGGTGGTTCTATTGTTAAAGTTTTGTGAGCCAGTTTAAACAAAGCTAAAATAATTTATCATTAAGTAAGCAAAGTTGCCGTTCACTAGTTCTTCTTCCAACCGGGCCTTTTGGTGCACATCTTTAATCCCAGTGCTCAGGAGGCAGAGATAGGCAGTTCTCTGTGAGTTCAAGACCAGGGGGTCTCCATAGTGAGTTCCAGGACAGTCACAGTTGTGTGAGAGAGCATGCCTCAAAAACAAACAAACAAACAGACAAGCCCCTCCCAAATAAATAAATAAACAGACATCAACAACAACAATAATCAAATTCTTCTTACAGACACTGCTCTTATGACGCTTTTGGAGGGTTTGGATCTATTGTATTTATATGATGGACACATTGTATAATACTATGTAATTCTGTACGTCTATCTCTTAAATTCCTCCTTCAGGGATGTAATGTGTAGGTTTCAGTTGCCTGGGGGAGGGGAATTGTCAAATTTTAGAACATAGTCCCCTCAAAGAAGAGGAGGTGACTGTGAAACAAAGTTCTTTAGCATGATAAATCTCCAGTTTTCCCTTTCATCTTGTTTGCTAGCAAACAGATGTCAAGTCACGTTGGGAATACACTTGTCAGTTATAAACAAGGTTGGCTGAGGATATATGGATTTGATTCAAAAAACAATGAAATGATCCTATAAGAATCAATGATTGTTTCGGGTGGGATTTTTATTGCTGTGAAAAGACACCGTGGTCACAGCAACTCTTAAAAAGGAAAGCATTTAATTGGGGCTGGTTTACAGTTTCAGATGCCTAGTCCATTATCATCATGGCGGGACACGGTGACATGCAGGGAGAAATGTATTATATAATGTTTATATCACATATTTGTTTTTCATATTATATAATGTTTTTTATAAGTTTATGCTGTATATCCCTTCTATCAATAATTGTGATTAATTAACATGCATACACATTGTTAATTTTTGGAGAACCAGTTGTCAACTATTTATTAGCAACCACTGAATGCTAAAAGAGGTGAACCGTTCTAAGAAACGCGTATAAAACTACTTTAAAAGACACTATCCTAGCCGGGCGGTGGTGGTGCACGCCTTTAATTCCAGCACTCGGGAGGCAGAGGCAGGCGGATCTCTGTGAGTTCGAGGCCAGCCTGGTCTACAAGAGCTAGTTCCAGGACAGGAACCAAAAGCTACGGAGAAGCCCTGTCTCGAAAAATCAAAAAAAAAAAAAAAGACACTATCCTTTCCAACAAAACTTCTGTACCCTACTACTTCCAACTACGATTTGTCTCTGTCAAACCAAGGGCAGATCAAGTGAGGGCCCCAGTGAATGACAGAGTTCACCCACCCTATGGAGCAATCAACCATGCCTAAGCATGGGAGCACACACAACTGAAATGATTTCTCTTCCTGCTTTAAGACCGGGTTTAATGACTAAAGGAGGAACAGCGTCCTCCTAATCCCTGGCCCACTGTCTCAGTGATTTCTGACGCAATCACCTAAGGGACACACATCCACTCCCACATCACCCGATCTGAGAGGCATCTCCAAGTGCCATTAAGCTCTGACACATGGGACTCATAACCTAAGCCTAGAATGTCCCCATTCTGGCCAGAGTAGTGTTACATCTCTGAACAATGACGCAGTTGGCAAAGCCAGCCAAGACGGCTCTTTCTGCTCCTTTCCGACCCAGAGGCCACATGGACTGTGCTCGGGGTAGTCTCGGGTCCCAGAGGTCCCTGGAAGCAAGGCTCCCTCTAAAGCAAGGGCATTAAACATAGGAAGGGCAGAAGCATGTCAACGAGGTGACATCTTTAGGCCGCCAGGACCCCAGCGAGGCAGATTGGCAAAGACAGAAAGGAAGACAAGCTGGAACTCCAATCCAGATGCCTGGAAAGAGCCAGAGGCTCCAGACATACCCCCTTTCCACATTCCCGAGCTCAGCTAGCCCCCGCCCGGTTCTCACGCCATACACTTGCTTTTCGTTAGCAAGAACCATCAGAGGATCACAAGCTGAAGCGTGGGGCAAGTCTGTTGCCTATGTTCCCACCCGTCTCCTTAAAATAAGCAAAGACACGAGCAACAGGCTTGCTTCATATTGCTGCTTCTGTGTGTGTGTGTGTGTGTGTGTGTGTGTGTATGCATGCATATACATGCACACACTTCAAAGTTTTACATTGAGAGAAGAAATCAGGAGGTTGGCCCCTGTAGTAAACTTTCTGTTGGATATAGTTACAGCACTACACACAGTGTTAAGCACCTTTTCTTAATGTTAAGTGCATTTTCTTCCCTCACTGTATGCTCTGAATCAACATTACCCAAGTACGTTCAGACAGATGTTTATGCCTGTTTTATGGGACAATGGGAGAGAATGTTCCAAGTCTGAGGTAGTTCTATTTTCACATTTTAATCGTGTTTGTTTGCAACAGGGCTTCTCGGAGCCTTTTAGGGCAAATAGATACACTTTATGAGTCTGTTTACTGGGATAAAGTTCACCATATTTTTCAAATTCATTTGAGGCCAGAATCTGTTTCTCTGGGGCTATTTTTCAGAACTGGGGTTCTGCAGAGGGATCACTGTGACGCTGTCTCCTGTTGCAACTATTTTGAAGGTTTTTTGCTTATCAAAAGACACTAGTGCTCACATGCACAGGACTTCATTCATCTCCCCTTTTCTTCATCTGCAGCAACCATAGGCTTTCTCTTGTTTCATAACTTTTCGTGTGCTCTCAGAGATTTGATCGCATCTTTCTCTCTCCTCTTTGCTTGCAAGAGACCCTTGATAGCACTATTTCCATCATTACCAGAAGCTTCTGGAAACCAGTGGGTCCTTATGGGGAGGCCCCAAACAGGAAGCCATTTCTGGCCCAAAGTCAACGTTTAGCTCCAAGGGGCCACTAGTTCTGGAACATAAAACAGTGTGCATATTTGAGGCATTTGTGGGACGGTTCATGACTGTGCTTTCTTATCATAAAAAGGACACTGAAAAAGCACCAGGAGCTCCAGCACTCCCAAATTCTCTGGCAAGAAAACACTGACCCTTGGAGGGTCTGCTTCTTGGGGTCCTACCTATGGGTCTATATATATATATATATATATTTTTTTTTTTGGTTTTTCGAGACAGGGTTTCTCTGTGGCTTTGGAGCCTGTCCTGGAACTAGCTCTGTAGATCCGGCTGGTCTCGAACTCCCAGAGATCCACCTGCCTCTGCCTCCCGAGTGCTGGGATTAAAGGCGTGCGCCACCATCGCCCGGCTGGGTCTATATTTTTTAACAAGTATTTTGGGTAATATTTGCCATCACAAGTATTAAAAAAGGCATCAAATTATCTAGGAGGAATGAAGACTAGGTGGTTAATATAACAGCAAGAGTTATAGATAGAAAAAAAAAGCTACTTGACCGGGAGGCAGGGGCAGAGGGTGATCAACACCAAAGTTCTCTTGTTCATTGCACAAAGCAAGCATGGGGGAGAAAGGGGTTTATTCGATGTCACAGGTCATCTTTGAGAGAAGCCATCAAAGGACTCCAAGCAGGAACAGAGGCACTCTCAACATGGAGGGACAGTACTCACTGACTTGCTCTCAATGGCTTGCTCTACCTGTTTTCCTATATAACCTTAGGCCACCTGCCCAGGAGTGGCCCCACCCAAGAGGGCAGGCCCACCCACTTTAATCATAAATCAATAAAATTTCCCACAGACATGCACAAAGGGCAATCTGATGGAGTCAATTCCTCAATTTGGATTTCTTTCATAGGTGACTCTTGTTTGTGTAAAGGTAACAAAAACCAGCCAGAGCGGTATGCCTGCATCCTTGCACTAGGCTGAACTAGGCATGTGTGCTTCTTGCGCTTGGTTGATCTAGGCTATAGCTCTGACCATTATACCATACCGTCAATCTTGAGGTTTGTGTTCCTAAATTGGCACACTAGCCATGATTCATCTGAATCTGGGGGTCTTTTTAAAATTTAGCTATGACCTGGTGAACTATGATAAACTGTTATCTTCATTCAGGAATTGTAGATTTGCTGGGCCCAAGCAAGCCTAGACATACATACAAACGTGTACATGCCAACATACATGCACTGGCTACTGGCACAACTGGTATTTATAACTCTTTATGCAGTTGTCCAAGAGTTTCGGGGTGATGAAAAAAATGACCCTTAAGTTTGAAATGATCTTTGTGTGTCTTCTCTATGTGACCTACATCCAGAAGCTGGGATTACTTGGGGATTTTTATTTCTTCAAGAGAGTAACAGGGGAATAAAGTGATGTCTGCTTTATTAAAAATAAAATAAGCATCCTAAACAAAAGTTTGTTATTTCTAAAAAAAAATGATGATAATCCCCCTTCATGTCTAGCCACCAAGAGAGTCTCTGCTGCAACTGCTTTCTTGAAAATGTTTAAATCAAAGCCTGGAAAATCTTGCAGTCATTACACTGTAATCTCTATGAATCACCAATTTGCTTTTCATGACTTTCTCCGCATTCCTTCTATATTTTGTAGTTTATTTTGTTCCATGTTTTTAGCTGCAGCTTTGCCAAGCCCCAGAGTCTAGAAGTCACCCAAGCAGGGAATGTGTGCACCCCACACTGCAAGCTGCCTCCCTAGCAACGAGGCACACATCTGACTTCTCTTCCACTCCATCCTCTTTCCGTCTGTCTCTGCGCCAGACGGAAAACCACCAGACCTAACACTCGAGGACAGAGGCTTTAAACGGTCCAGGATGCCCCAAGTCAGTTAGAAGCCTTCCTTTCCCTGTTACTGCCAGTACATCCTGCAGAGGCTGACGACTTTCAAGGGGGCGGGGCTACCGCAGTTGTGATCTGTTGGGTGCGACCACATCGTGGCTTCGTTAGTGCAATAAATAGTTTATTTTAACTTTGCTTACTGAGTCTCTCCCTTCACTTCTCATTTGCAAACTCTACACATCTGCTTGTGATACCACACACTCCCTTGCTAAGCAAATATTTATTTCTCTTTCCTTCCAACATGGGCAAGAAGTTTGAGAACCAGTTCGCTGGATCAGCCTCCTTCACCGTGGGTGTAGATGGGCGTTTCTGGGTTTGTCCTGGTGTCAGCGGGGTGGATGTTTGATTTACTCATTCAAACATCTACTCATAATTCAATACACATTCATTTATTTACTAAGTTTTATTAAGTGTGTATTGTTGTGTGGAGTACAGGCATTGATTTGGCATGGGCAATGTAATGGGATGAAAGGTGGTTGGGCAGTCAGAAACAGCAGCTGTCCCCTCAGGACCTGTCAACTGCCTTGTGCAACCTTGGAATTACAGTTTATTCTGGAGGGATCCAGGTCCTTTAAGATGCACGCCCACAAAAGTCAGCCTTTGTATATAGTCTGAAATTTCCAGAACGGTCAAAGCGCCTCACTGGGATGTTTAGTAATTTTCAACTCGAAATGGGTTCAACTGTTTACGTAAATACAAGAAGAACAAAGAGCAGTCATTAGCTGTAGAGTAAGATTTTAAATTAATAATTCATAAATTGACTACATAAACAAATTCTGATAATTACAGCTTGCACTGTGGGCTTGATATTTTTGAGGGGAGAGGTGAGTTTCTGTTTGGTTTGCTCCCTATGTGTATACCTCAACTCTTGGGAACCCCAAAGATCCAAGTGGAATGTGATAAAATGTGCTTACATCTTAGCGTAGTTCCACTTATAAATATAGAGAAACGCAGGAAACACATTTATCTGTTAGTTTCTGTCATACAAAATTTGCCTCGCTAGCTGCAGGAAAATGTAATCGCTCAACCATGGTTGAAGTCACTGCAGGTATGTGTCACTCCCTTCTAACATGAAAACATGTGAAGTGACCGTGCTGCCACCGCCATTGTCAAAAGTGACATTGGAACATTCTTTAACATAGTCATCTGGGGATCCACCAGCAACAGAAGGAGACTGGGATGAGTGTGGAGGGCTTGGAAGAGCTATGCAATCTGATAAAGCCTTAGTCCGGTGATTCTCAATCTGTGGGCTGCAACCTTTTGGGGTTGAATGATCCTTTCACAGGGGTCACCCAGGACCATAGGGAAACACACAGATGCTTACATTCCAACTCACGACAGTAGCAAAGTCACAGCTATGAAGTAGCACGTAGAATAGTTTTATGGTTGGGGGTCGCCACAACATGAGGGACTGCATTAAAGGGTCACAGCTTTAGGAAGGTTGAGAACCACTGACTTGGTCAGTGTCTTAGTCCCTGTTCTGATGCTGTGAAGAGACACCACGACCATGACAATTCTTATGAAAAGAAATCATTTAATCGGGGGCCTTGCTTACAGTTTTAGAGACGTAGCCCATTTTCATCATGGCAGGGAGCATGGTGACACACGGGGCCCTGGAGCAGCAGCTGACAGCTACATCCCGAGATCAGGCTGGGAGAGGGGTGGGGACTGGGGCTTGGCATGGGCTTTTGAAACCTAAAAGTCCACCCGCTAGTGACACACTTCCTCCAGTCAGGCCACACTTCCTAATCTTTGTAACTCTTTCGAACAGTTCCGTTCCCTGGTGAGCAAGCACTCACATATATGCGCTTGTGGGGCCATTTCTATTCAAACCACCATGGTCAGCAGCATACCTGTACTTAGAAAATGTACTCGCCGTTGAGAAGAAATACAATTAGAAGTTCTCTGATTATCATTATTGTCTTATGATTATGCCGAGGTGAAATTACCTACACCATCTCTCTCAGCAGCCTCGGGCTAGGGCGTGGTGAGGTGGGAAGCAGAAGTCATTCCGTTCTCCTTGTTTTGTTCCAGGCCCACCCAGTGCTTTAAAAAGATTCCTGATCACTAAAAACACCCATAAAGGGTGGAAATGAGAACACCCAGATGGGAAGCTGCATGGTAAGAAACCACAGAGGGAGATGGGTCCATTTTGTCCTCAGCATCCTTTAGCAGTGACTCACATGATAAATGCCCATGCTCGGTTCCAGGAAAAAATTTTGTCTCTTTAGAAAAAATTCTATGTTTTCCATTGTCAGAGAACCAAAACTAAGTAACCCAGCATGTTTCCACTTTGCCTTCTCTGCCAAGAAGCTTGCGCCAAAAATGTATTAGCCAAGTGTTATAATTATCAGGTGCCTAAAGCCATTCATGCCTTTTTTTTTTTTTTTTTTTTTTTTCCTTCAGACTGTGTTAGCCAGAGGTGTCTATCAAACAGTTTATTTTACATTGATTGAATCTGCAATTTTTTTTTTCATCTCCAGGGAAGGGTTTAGTCACCTGATGTTCTAATACATCTTTAAACTCAAATTCTATAAAATTTTCAATAAAGCTCAGTTGTTATCTTTATGCGTTGGCACTTTGCCTGCATGAATGTAGACGTGATATGTGCATGCCTGGTGCTCATGAGAGCTAGAAGATGTCAGACTTCCTGGACCTGGAGTTATACGTGGTTGTGAGCTGCCATGTGGATGCTGGGAACGGAACCCAGGTCCTGGGGAAGGGCAACAAGTGCTTTACCTGCTATGCCGTCATCCTAGTCCCCGAGTTTTGTATAGTTTAAAATGCATTAAGAGTCTACTATCGCCTAATCTCCATGTACTGTAACTCCAGTGTTCTTACGCTCTTTAGCCTTTGAGTACCAATAAGGCCGTGTTTGTATTAGTTACACCTTCAGCTCTGTAACCAGACCCTGCAAAACGGTAGAGTATCAGGGGTCCTTAGATGTAATATTTACAGTCTTGGGACACTGCAGGCATTGAGCATAGACTGTTGGCTTTGTCATTTGAACACGTTCCCCTTGAGACCCCCCCCTTTACTCTTCCTGTAGGCACTGATCTACCAACAGTGATGACTTCTGGGAAAATGTCAACCTGAAACCCCCCTGATCTGCTCACTCCCTGATTACTACACACTCCCTTCATTAGGTTGGGTTAACGGAACTGTGGGAAGGCCATCTTCACAGCTTTATTATAGAGAAACAATGGCGGTATTATGGGCAGAATCATGCAGGGAAAGAGAGTCAAGGGGAAAAGGATAGTTCCCAGGTCTGCGTCTGGTGTCTTCTGGAATTGGAGAGGAAGGTCCGAAAAGGTAGGAGCAACATTCGAGAGAAGGCAGTGTTGAAAATCCAAGAGAAACAGTTCCCATTCCCAAACCTTCAGGGCCCTGTGAAGCAGGTGTTATTGTTCCTCTGTGACACAGGAAGACTACACTCGCTTTGTTTTATCCAAAACACAAAGCTCATTACCATGGAGCTGCGACTCCAGCCAAGTCTGCTGGGCTCTTTCCATGACACACCTGTGTGCGGTGGGTGACGGAACAGGCCTTTCACGTTCCTCCTTGTCTGCCTCTATCTGTAACCCAAACCTAGAATAGACTATAATTACACCAAAATGCTTCCAAAGTCAACTTCTTCCTCTGACAGATGCCAAAGACAGCAAGCAAACTCTTCTCTTCTCGTGTGGGCCATGGTAACCAGGAGGGAAGGAGTCACACAGGCGATCTGAAACCGAGATAGCAATGGGAGGTTTCAGTTTTTAATGTGATTTTTCTACCAAGAATCAAACAGAGGCAAATATGCTTCAGAAAATAATATAAAGCTCACGTACATACACACACACACACACACACACACACACACACACACACACACACGCAATGCCAGCATTATAGGAGAAACGAATGGATCTCTGGGAGTCCGTGTTTGCTCATTGCAGCTGCCAGCTAACCCTAATACATAAAGTAAGACTGTGGAACTCTGGTATCATGCATTCTCCTTCCCGAGAGAAGTCTCTTCCCATCTGTGAAATCTGTGTGATTGATTGCTTTGGAAGCTGAACGAATAAAAGAAGGGAGAAATAGTCTGAGACTAACGTGAAAAGCTACTTCTTGGGGAGAACAGCATATTATCTGACTGTTGTACCACGTTCTAGCCACCTGGCATTGCAGCCCCCTTGACTCTTTAGAACAGGGCCAATGGCATCTTCTGTGTCTGGGAGTAGGGTGCGAGCAGGCTCGGATGCACTGTGCTGTCCTGGCCATCTAGGAAGCATGCTCTGAGGCCTCTCTCACCACCAGGAAACTCGACTTCCTCTGAACCAGAGAAATTTTTTGAGAGTGAAAACACCCCAAAGACACAGCCAATGTTTTTAATATTGATTTAAAGCCATGGAACCTTTTGTGTATACACAAATGTAACAAGTTGAAAAAATATTATCCTGACATTTGACACCTTAATCCCTCACATGGAGGAAGCCTTCATTGTCTGGAAAATACCTTGGTAAACATGCTTGGGATATGACGTCAGTGGGAGCCGAGACCTCAGAGCAGAAGGAAGGGAGGGAGAGGAGGGCCGAGGGTAAATCTCTGTTTCTCTTCCTAAATGGCACCAGAGAGGGAAATGAGGAAAAGGGGGCAGCGTGAAGGGAAGCAAGAATTAAAGAAATGATGCTGGTACCCACCTATGTATATGCATAAATGGACATGAGAACTCTGTGTATCATCCATCTGCCTGTCTATCATCTCTGCCAGTACATGAGCTCGTATGGAACTCGGGACTTTCCTTTTTTAAAATTATTATCATTTTTAATTGTATATACATCTGTGAGGGCGTGGCCCATGCAGCTGGCTGCAGCGTTGGTGAAGGCCAGAGATGTCAGCTCTCTCTGGACCTGATGGTTCCGAAGCACCCACCAGACATGGCTGTTGGGAAGCAAAAATGGGTCCCCTTGCCAGAGCGGTGCTTAAGTACTTGCTCTTAATTTCTGAGCCATCTCTCCAGCCCTAATCCTTTTACTTTCAAAAAATGAAACAAGATGCGTTTCAGATACATATCAACCCCGTGAGCAAGCATTATGGTGCCCAGAAGGGCAAATGTCTTAACTGGCAGGCATGGAGCAAGTGGAATTGCATCTGTTGAAGTCAATTTATCTCACTACCAAATACTGTTTTTAAAATTTTGTTTTGTTTTCTCCCTTCTCCCACTCTCAAAATGTCTTCTGTTACGTTTACAAATACTTTTGGTGATTCAGTCAGTTTCTTATGGAGCTCAAAGAAAGGCCTGAGCTCTGTGATTGGCCGTGGTCCAACTACAGTGGGTGGGAATGGTGCTACAGAGGCCCAAGAGCCAGAAGAAGTTGCGATCATAATCGCTCTGAGTTCTAAGAACTCTTAAAATCTTGGCGTCTTGAACTCTGGAATTGGTAGGTTTTAGGAAATTGAAATTGCATTTTAGGAGTGCAAGGAGGATTCACACAACCCTTGAGTGTGTCCATGCAATCATTACTTGTCAATGTATATGAAGGAGGGAGAAGAAAGAGGGAGAGAGGGAGGGAGGAAGACACTCTGGCGACTCGCTGCATTCTATACTTGAAATAGCAATAACAATCAGACTTGACATAAATGCTTGTGTTAGAAGCAAACTCAAAGAGAGACCAGAAGGAAATGCCTATTGTACCCCCAACATTGCATTGGATGTAGGAAATAGGGGTTTCCCCAAAACACATGTACTCTATGATCTTTGGTATCTCAATGGTTACTGCCAACTCAGATAATAACCAAAGTCTGAGTCTTTTGTCTTCAGATAGGTACATATACCTCAGATACCAGAACCAGAGTTTTTCTTAATGAAGTAGTTCAATATCTAGCATGGTGCTTAGCATACAAGAAGAATGCAATAAATGTATCTTGGCTCATGGGTAGATTAATGGATTCATGGAAGCACAGAGTGGCCAGGGGGCAGAGGTGGTGGCTCCATCTCTTGGACTCTTAGACATCACCACAGAGCTTTGCAGAGGGCCAGGTGTTCTCGTTGATTTTTTTTTCTTGAGACTCTGTCAGGCATAATTATCTAATCAGGGGCCCAAGGCTCTTCATCCGGTTTCTAAGGACACACTTCCCAAATGACAAGCTAATCCAAGCCTGAGTCAGGGCTGTGGGCAGCCCAGAAGGTCTTTAAAAGATGGGAGGAATGGGAGAAGAAATCTCATAGGAATCCTCGGTTGAGTCATCTCGATAAACTCCAGATCCCATGACCATAGCCCTGTGCAACTTTGCTGTTGGTTGGTTCGACCTTACTCCTTAATTCAGATTCTCTTATGCTTATCCAGCCTCAGAGCCTGCCTATTAAAGTGCTTTCAAATGTTTGGGAAGTCAGTCGTACTTAAGTTTATCCCCTTACTGTTTGGATGACAGGAACTATTTGTAAACGGAGCGCCCTGCCAGTTACCGGCATTTATTTGCAGTTATATCACAAATGTTTTTTGAAACTTGTGTTTATCTATAATTTGACACATCAAGAGGACTTTTGCTCTTGGCCCGAGCTCCTGCCAAGGCAAATGGTTATGTGTTAAAGCTGCTTTCATCAGACCTTCACAGACCTCATGGCTGACTCTCTCGTCTCCCTCACATCAGGGTTACCCAAGCCGATGTTAAGAAAAGCAATTGAACACATATGGGGAGCCCAACGGAGAGCAAAACAGGCAGGGGGTGGAGGGCAAGCTCGGCTTGGAGTACTGTTCTAAATAAAGGGCTGTTTTCGGAGACGCTGGCTCTGACATCCACAAAGGCTCTTTGGCAGAGGACCCAGCTGCTCTCAGCCACCTCTGTGTTGATTACAGGGGTTGCTCTTTGCTCCGCTGCTAAATTCAGAGGAAGATGTGTCCTGCCCTAAAGGCATCTGTTTCGCTCTCCTTGCTTACCCGCCATTGCAGTTAAGCCCCGAGAAATCCTATCTTGGCCGATATACAGGAAGAAGCTCTCAGTTGGAAAGATGGATGCTTTTTGTGATGGATTTTGAAAATCGTAGTGCTTCGTTGCTGGAAGGAGATCCTCCTAGATGATCCAGTCCAAGCCCCAGCTTATCTAATTCATGTATTCATTCAACAAATATTTGCCAAACTCCTTCCACATGCCAGGGACCATTCAACACGATAGGGGAATACCGGGAATGGAACAGACGACCTTTCTGTCATGGAGCAAGTAAACAAATACCGTGATTTTAGGGAGTGTTTACTCCATTGAAGATGACCAAAGAGGATAACGTGGGAATGGGTGATTGGTGACGTGCTTTATTCAAAAGAAAATCCCCAAGAGGAGGCAGTATTTGAACTGAAAACAAATTATGGGCAACTCGACCAAGCAGAGATTTCCCCCGAGGAGATAGACAGAAAACAGTCGGAGCAGCTCACACAGCAGCCAAGGCTGCAAACGCAGAAGGTTGGCATGAAGCTAAAGCTCACATGGTGGAGTTGAGAAAGAGCAGAGATCAGATCACATAGGGGCAGGGAGCTCGAATGAGGGATTTCTGTCTAATCCACATGGAAGCAAGAACGAAGGGGAGTTCTCCTAGGCAGGGATTTCCAGGCAACAGGGTTGACCCCGAATCAAATGCTATCTTCCTTCTCTCCTGTTTTCCCACCAAATTGATGCTCTGGGAGGCTTGGGATATTGGAAAGTATGTCCTGGCATAACACAGAGAAATTAATCCAGGAATATATGCTTTTTCATATTGACAATCACTCTAGATTGAAATAATCTGTCTGTCTGGCTGTTTTATGGGCTTGCTTCTCTGAGTGTTTTCCCACCCTTAACGTTCCAGGCTCACAAGGGAAGGAAATCCCTCCCTGGAGCGGCTCCCCAGCTTGGCTGATCTGTGGTTCACCTTCAGAGCAGTTCTTGACTCCACAGCCCACCTGTGCCAGTTTTTACTTAATAACTTTAATTTTAAAGTTATTGACTTGCCTCAATTGATAAAATTTTTGTGACTTTGATGTCTGGCTAGACTATCTTTAATTTCACATACGAAACTAAGGTTATAAGATTAAGACTTAAAATTTTCAGCATTGTGGTTGTGAGGTTATTTAAAATAACACACGATTCACACATACTTTTAATCATCCGGTGATGCCCTATGGTCTAGATCAGGTTTACGTTTGTTTCATCACTGAAAACCCTTTATGCATAACCCTCCTTCCTGTGCTACAGCAGAGGACACAGTATGGGTGATGAACTTTTTCTGCACATGTGACATCGAGATGGAACATGGGTTCTGGTGTTGTTAGCCTGATCCATCCATTCCAAACCACACCTACCAGTCTCTCCCATTACAGCTTCAGCACCAAGTACCATTGTCTGACCTGGGTTTCTCAGTCTCAACACTGATTGACTGGGAACATGTCTGTTCTGCAGGGATGGCCCTGTGTGTTGGAGGATGCTCAGCAGTCTTCTTTGTTCCTACTACCAGATGCCAACAGCCCCTTCCACGACACCTAGTATCATTAGAAATGGCCAATGGTGTGTTGTAGAGCAAAATCACCTGTATCTCTTCGTCCCTGATTTGAGAATCAGTAATCTGGAGCCACTTTCTCCTTAAGTCGTGAAGTACATTTAACCAGATCAGTGATATCATCCATCAAACATCCATGACCTTCAATCTTGTCATTCCCAAGCACTTTGCTATGACCAGCATTTATTATTATTATTTTTATTATTTCCCATTGTTGAGGTCTATTTCACTCGGCAGAATGGGAATTCCTCAAGGACAGCTTTCATGTTTCTCTTTTCTGCAGCACATGGTGAATCTTGACAGGACACAAAGGTGATCTTCCAAGTGAGGGCAAGAAATCTTTAAGAGAACTCTGATATCATCGTGGAAAAGCATGGCTGTCGGTGGGGATGCTCAGTAGCCATTACTGCGTTCACAGTATGCTGGCCTTCTTTAGAATGGGCAGTGTGAGAGAAGAAATCTGGTGGCTTTGTCATTAGATGTGAGAATTTATTCAAGAAACAGGTACAGGGTAAAAAAGACTGGACAAACACTTCTCAAAGTTGAAGCATAATGAATGAATGAAAAACAGAGAAAGTTCTTCCTAAGATGGAGATAGCTTACTATAAGAGGGGACTGGCCTGGGAGGTCAAAAGACAGATCTACAAATGCACACATAAATACACAAAGTAATCTCAACTCGAGCTATAAATACTTAAGGAAAATAAACAGTATAGTTATCCAAGGACAGAGACGGGGAAATTTCTACTCTGGACAAACGGAAGGAATGAGTTAGAAAAACGGTTGGCAAAATATCGAATGGGCATTCCTCACCCCTCCCAAAACAAAAACCAAACAGGACTCTACAGTAGAAGGTAACGAGTTTTGTTCAAAGCAAAGGTCATGGGTTAGGGTGAGTGAGCACACGGAGGAGGCAGTGTGAAGGGACATAGCACACTGTGTCCATGGCTAAGCTTTGGAATGTAAGAGCCTGGCAAAGCTATTGAACAGCTTAAAACACAGATGCATGATTTATATTTTGTAAATAGCAGTTTTATTGAGATATAACCCATCTACCATAAAATTCTTTCTTTTAAAGCGAACGATTCAGTGGGTCATAGAATGTTCAGACTTGTGCAACCAAGCTGTTTAATTTAGAACATTTTTATTGTCTCAAAAACTTCCCCAGACCGACAGGCCGTCTCTCCGTTCTCTCTTACACTTAACTCTAACATAGCCCATTCTATTTGCCTCCTATATGAATCTACCTATTTGAACATCTCATATAAATGGAATTAAATATCAGGTGACCTTTTGTGTTTAGCTTCTTTCACTTAAAGTACGGTTTCCATGGTTCATCCGTATTTACAACGTGTATAACTTCATGTCTTTATGGGGTAAATAATTGGGCAGTACATGGGCACACTTCACTTTATCTATTGGAAAACCTTTATTTCTACTTTTTATGTTTTGGAAGTGTTGCTTATAAACATATGTACACAGATTTTTATGTGGACATGTTCTCCTTTCTTTGGGGGCATATTCCTAGAAGTGAAATTCACTATTTTGGTAACTACAGAGTTATCTTTTAAAGAATTTGTCAACCCATTTCACAAAACATCTGTACAGCTTATGACACTACCAGAAATACATGGTGGCTCAGCTCTTTCCGATCCACGTCAACGCTGTTGTCACCTGTCTTTTTAGTGGAAGCCATCCTAGGGAGGCTGGGGAGCTGTCTGCTGTCTTATAGCTCTTCTTTGCATCTCTACAATGACCAAGCATGTTGAACGTGGCTCTTGGTGATTTTCGGTTTCTTAAAATAAAATCCATTCAATTTATTTGCCCATTTTCCATTTGGGTCCTTTGTCTTGATATGTTTGAGATAGAAGAGATAAAACACTTTTTTTGGGTATGTCTTCTAACATATACCTAACTTGCCAATATTTTCTCCTATTCTGAAGATTGCATTTGGCTTTTGCATTATGTTGTTAGAGGCATGGCTTTTTGTAAGATTTGGATAGAGCCCAGGTTACTTTTTTTTTCTTTTGTGATTTTTGGTGTCAACCCGAATAAGGCTTTGGCTAATCCAAAGTCACAGAGATTTACTCCTCTATTTTCTTCTAAGAGTTTTATAGTTTTAGATTTTATGTTTGGATCCATGATTCATTCGAACTAGTTTCTTTGGTGGCACAAGAAAGGAGCCCAACTTCATCCTTTGCCTTTAGATTTTGACATCTTAAATCTTCCAAGCTGCGGGGAATACACAGGTCCCCACTATCTCACGCCTACTTTATTCACATTCAACAACGCTTTTGTTGTTTCCATGGGGTACATACCTCTTGCACTTCGTTAATATTGTTTTTAAATCTATTATTATTTCTGATGCTATTGAAAGTGGAATTTGATTTTGAATTTGATTTTGGGTGCTCTTTAAGAGCATAGTAAAATATGATTGGGGTTTGTATATTGACTGCATACCCTGAAATCTGGCTTAACAAATTTAGTATTTACTCACACTGTCAACTCATCCTCCTCCCCTTCTTCCTCTTCCACCTCCTGCGTGTTTTTCTCTTCCACCCTCCTGATGGAGGAAGGTCATTGGTTAAGTAATAAAGAAACTGCTTGGCCTCATAGGTTAAAACATAGGTGGGAGGAGTAAACAGAACAGAATGCTGGGAGGAAGATGAAGTGAGCTCAGACTCGACAGCTCTCCTCTCGGGGGCAGACTCCTCAGAGAGACGCCATAGCTCAGCTCTCGGGGACACATGCGATGAAGCTCCGACCCAGGATGGACGTAGGCTAGAATCTTCCCGGTAAGCGCACCTAGCGGTGCTATGCAGATGATTAGAAATGGGCTAAATTAATATGTGAGAATTAGCCTAGAAGAGGCTAGATAGAAATGGGCCAAGCAGTGTTTAAATGAATACAGTTTGTGTGTTGTTATTTCGGGCATAAGCTAGCAGGCGGCTGGGGTGCTGGGGACGCAGCCCACCGCCCATATTTCGACACCCTCCCTTTCGATACTTCCTCTGCCTCTTCTTCCCCGTTCTCTTCCATCTCTTCCTCCCCTTCCCTCTTTCTTTCTCCTCCCTTTCTTCCCTCTATTCTATCACTATCATGATAGAGTAAATGTCTATTATGTCTTTCTATTTGTCCCTTATACAATGCCTAAAATAGTGATGAATAAAAGTGACAAGAGTGGACTTATCTTGTGCATATTAAACATCAGTTTTTCTTTCATTATTAACTACAATGTCATAAGTCTGTATTAGATATGTACTTCATTATAATGAACAAATTCTCTTTAATTCCTAGTTTGTTGTGGCTTGATCATGAAAGGATACAGCATTTTGTCAATATCCCTTTTAAGTCAAGTGGGAACATGGACTATTTATTTTATGAATGTGGTATATTACATTGATTGATTTTCACATATTAAGCCAGCTTTGCATTCTTGGGAAAAAGCCTACTTGGTCATGGTTTATAATTCTTCAAATATGTTGTTGGATTTGGTTTGCCGGAATTTACTGAGGATTTTTGTATTTATGTCCACAAGGGATATTGGACAGTACTTCCTACTATGTTTTTCTTTGTATTGAGTATTAAATTAATAGTGACTTTGTAGGACATGCCAGAAAGTATTCTCAATATCTTCTATATTTTGATAGGGTTTGCAAAAGATTGGTATTAATTTGTTTGATATATCAATAGAATTAAAACAATGAAGCCATATGGGCCTGGGAATTTCTCTGTGAAAAGAGGGGCTTTTTTTGTTTTTGTTTTCTTTCTTTTCTTTTTGTTTTGAGACAAGGTTTCACTATGTGGCCCCGGCTGGTCTGGAGCTTGCTGTGTTGATCAGGTTGCCCTTGAACTCAGAGAGAACCACTTGCCTCTTGAGTGCTGGTCTTAAAGGGATGCACCACCATGTCCTGCTCATAAAAATATGTTTTAGGTTATAAATTTATTCCATTTGTGTCTCATAGGTCTATTCAGGTTGTTTTTCTTTTTGAGTCACTGTTAGTGTCTTTCTAGACATTTTTCAGTTTCACTCATAATTTATTGGTATGCAATTGATCATTATATTTCTGTACCAGTTATTTATTGTTTTTGCTTTTATGGCCAAGGTAACTTATAGAAAAAAAAGTGTTTATTAGAACTTAAAGAGGAATAATAGTCTGTCAAGGTGGGGATGCATGGCAGTGAGCAGCAGACAAGAGAGCTGGAGCAGGAAGTGGAGGGCTCACATGTGGAACTGAGAACAAAGTAGGAAGAGAAACTGGAAGTGGTATAGGACATTAATCCTCAAAGCCTGCCTCCAGTAACAAACCTCCTCCAGCAAGGCTGCACCTCCTGAACCTCGTAACGCAGCGCCGCAGCGCCGCCAACTGGAGACCAAGTGTTCCAACAGCTTAGCCTATGGGGGCTACACTCATTCAGACCTCCCACATTCCACTCCCTGGCCCCGAAAGGCTGGTGGCCGTATCACAATGCAAGATATATTTAGTCCAACTACAGAAGTTGCCACAGTCTTTCACAATTTCAACACTGTTTAAATGTCCAAAGTTGAAACCCTCTTCTGAGACTCAAGGCAATCTCTTAATTGTAAACTTCTGTGAAATAAAAAGAAAATTGAATGCTTTCAACATAATCGTACAGAACATACATTACTATTTCGAATGAGGGGAAAGGGGAATATACTGAGTAAATACTGGACCAAAGCAAGACTGGAACCAAACGTGGCAAACACCCAACTCTTGAGTTCCCTATCTAGTGTCAAAGAGCTCTCAGAGGGCGCAGCCCGTCCAGCTTCGCTGCCTGCAACATAGATCTCTTTCTTGTCTTGAGCTATTCCTCTCCCTGCATGCAGCTCTCCTTGGCAGATATCCCAACACTCTGGCATCTCCGACATCTTGGAGTTACACGGCACTTTCGCAGCTTCATGCAGTGGCTTCTCACAGCCTCCGATTCTCTCAGGACCTTCATGGAAGGGGTTTCCCAGCCACGTGTCGCCTGACCCCAGTAGCTCTTCAGAGAGGAAGAATCCAGGACCCATTCGCTCTTGCATCATTCATTTCCCTAAAGCGCTACATGGGCATCACTGCCAAGTTCAGCTGCCAGGTTGGGTTGGACCCTCACCCTCTGACCACATGAGCTGCGGCTTTTGTTTGCTGTTGCGTTCTAGGATCAGGACATTTCTTAGGTGTTTTCCTTGCATCAATTGGAAGCCTAGTTGGGTGGAGTCTTGCCCCAAGGGCACTCCACCCTATGTTCTAGTGAAGATCCCATCTCTCCTTGAGGGTGCTAATTTCCTTGGCAATGACAACTTTTCTTCCAGCACAATCCTTGGCCATAGCATTAAGCTTTTTAATGCTCCTTTTCTCTCCAAACTGTACATTTTTATTTGTTTCTGCTCCCACTTGCTCTTTTTCATTGCAGACCGTCATCAGCATTACCAATAACAGCACTACAGATTCAATATTATGCTGTCTTGAAGTCCCTTCTGCCAAAGAAATTAGTCCATTAGTTTAAAAGTTTGCCTCAGGCAGGTTCTTAGGACAGGCCAGTCAGCAGCCAGATTTTTGTTTGCCAAAATATCGCTGGAATAGCCTCTGGTACAGTTGTTAATATTATTCCCATCTGGAATCCCTGGAGCTGGGTATCCACAGTCCACGCAGCTCTTAGCACTGCTATCTCATAGGCATCTATTAGGATGCCCCTTACAGCCAGCTTACAGACAGCCATCTAGTCAAAGTTCCAAGAGTTCCCACATTATTCCAAAACACAGCATGGTCAGGTACTTCCCAGCAGGAGCCCACCCTCCAGGACCAAGTTGTGAGCTACTTGTTTTTCTTTTGCTGTGTCAAAACGTTGCCAATTCAACTTACAGAAAGAAAAGTTTCTTTGGGCTTATGATTCCAGAGGGATAAGAGTCCATGATGGCAGGGAGGTGTGGCAGCAAGAGGCAAGTACGAAAGCAGGAGCAGAAGGCGGAGAGCTCACATCTTCATAGACAAAAAGAACACAACAGAGGAAGGCACTGGATGTTGGGTGAGATCGTAAACGCCCAGGGATGCCCTTCTTCCAGCATCGCTCCACCTCCCAAAGGTTTGACAACCTCCCCGGACAGCATCTCCAACTTGGGAGTAAGTGTTCAAATATCCAAGTCTATGGGAGATAAGCTTGTTCAAGCCCCCATAGTTCACTTTATGATGCTCTTATTTCTTTCCATTTGTTCTCGCTCACTCCTTTCCAGGGTTTTCGAGTTTGAGTCCGCTCTTATCCTGTGCTCAGTTCAAATATGCTAAATATTTATCAGTTCTACCAGTCTTTTCAAAGAAGCAACACTGGTTCATTGATTTTTCCATATTGTCCTTCTAATTCTACTTTTTATAAAATTAATTATTCCTCTTTATTATTCTATTTCTGCTGCCATTGAATTTGGTCTGATCTTTCTCTAGTTTCTTCACGTGACAGTTTATGATGTTGAGTTATCTACATACGCATTGGAAGGTAAACTCTCCGTCTAAACATGCCCAATTTGGCACGGCATGTTCTCATTCCTCTCGCTCAGTTTCCCAACTCTCTTTAAAATTTCTGTTTGGCCCAATGGTCAACCCACTTAGGTAGAAATGTGTCTTTTAATTTCCACACATTTGCAAATTCCCCAAATCTCTTTCTATTATTGATTTCCAAGTTGTTTCCATTATGTTTAGGAAACAAATTCTGTATAACCTCACCTTTGAACATTTTGGGCTTGTTTTGGGACCCTTTAAAATGCTTCAGGAAATGTTCCATGAGTACATGAAAAGAATATGTATTCTGGTACTGTTTAGTAGAATACTCTATAGATATTATTAACCCATCTCGCTTATAGCACTGCCCAAGACATATATTTTCTTTTGGTTTTCTGTGTAGCTACCCTGCAATTAGTGAGTTTAGAGTATTCAAGTCTCCAAATATCACCGTTGTCATTTGTTTCTCCTTTGATCCTGGCAGATTTTTAGGAAATGTATTTTTGGACTTTGTGTTAAGAGGACACGTGTTTATAATTATTATAACCTTTGTTGTGGATTGTCACTTTTGTCATAATGCAATTATTTTTTGAATAATTTTTCCTTTAAAGTTTACTATCTCTGATTTTGTATAGTTCTCCACATTTTCCTTCTCCCAGTTATTTCTTGCTATTATTTACACTGTTTATTTTAGGTAATGTTCATTTTAGCCTATGTGTGTGCTTGAATCTAAAGTGAGCTATTTTCTTTCAACACTTTGAATAAGTTTTGTTGCTGTTTTTTGATCCCCACGATTTCTGAAGTAAAATCAAGTTTATGTTTTTAAAGTCAAGTTTTTATTTTCTCATTGTCTTTCAACACTTAAAAATAACAATCTTTTTTTCTCTCTTACTTGGATATATTGTCAATTTTCTGTATGTAGATGAGTGGATATTTTTAAAATCACATTTGAGTAGCTTGGGCTCTTACTTCTTCACCTTTATATTTCTGATCCTTCACACACAGCCACGGTTTCTATTTTGGGAATATTACTAAGCTTCATGACTCCTACAGGTGTCTTGGAATCTGTTCATTTGAAAAATTCTTTCTCCTTTCTTTCCCCCACAAAAGTGGACATCAATGAATTTACTTTCAAGCTAAATGAATTTTTCTTCTGATAAAATTCTGTACTCTTCTGGTGAAATTTTCATTTTTTCCATTTTTTTATTATTTGAGAATTTTGTAAGTGTATATAATATATTTTGGTTAAACCCATTTACCCTTCCCTTTTATTTGCTTATCTATCACTCCTACTTTTATTTCTCAATATCATGTTTTCTTTTTGTTGTTCTTTTATAAGTTACAGAGTCTATTTACTGCTGTCTGTATATAAATGGATCAAGATCTAGGAGAGCATGGATAACCTCCCAGTGATGTCGTCCTGGATAGACCATCTAGGAGAGCATGGGTAACCTCCCAGTGATGTC
>NC_022014.1:56328465-56331258 GCF_000317375.1 Microtus ochrogaster | reverse complement strand
ATGGATAACCTCCCAGTGATGTCGTCCTGGATAGACCATCTAGGAGAGCATGGGTAACCTCCCAGTGATGTCGTCCTGGAAGAAACCTGACTTGTCTTCTCCTAGCAGTCACTAACTGTCCAGAGCTCCTCGGCCAGGGGTGAGAGTTCATGTGCTCCTCCCTCATCTGTGCTAGGATTTTGGGCAGCGTGGTCTTGTGCAGGTAGTTACAGCTGAATTTATCTCAGTGATTTCATGATTCAACTCTAGAATTTCCAGAATACTTAGAAATATTTATTTGTTGCTGTTCTCCACTTGAGATTTATCATTTTTGTATTTTCTTCATTTTTACATGGTTTTTTATTATTGGAAGCTGTTTAAAAAACAACAGGTTTAAAATTTTTAATAATTACAATGTCAGATTCCTCAGGGACAGTTTATATATATTCTCTGCATCATTTACACTTTTCAATTTCTCTGCATTTATTATTATTTTTATTGAAAATGGCATTTTCAGTACCAGAATAACTCTGATGTCGGGTCCTTCTTCCTTTCCACAGTTTGTCATGTTCCTATCCATTTTTTTTTTATAGTGACTGTCTTGTATGTAATTCTATAACATCTGGTCCTAGAAACACCACTTCCTTCTAGATTTGCCCTTCCTGTAGCACCTGGGATCATCCCTGCACTGGGTGCACAGTGAATGCCAGTTCGTGGAGAATGAATCGAAAAGATCCACTAGAAAACCTCTCTCATGTACATCCTAGTGAGAACGGAGTTTACTGGTATCAATGGACAGTTTAAGATGGGACAGAAGGAAATAAAAAAGAGCTGCAATTTAATCACATTGGAAACTTTTTAAATGAGAAAAAAAAAATGCCTGAAGAGGGTGCAGAAAGATTGTGTGAGCCAGAGGCTGTCAGCAACATCAAGGAATGAGTGTTCTCCACATATAATGGGCCAGATGCATAAATGAACACGCAGTGATTATGTTGGCATGCCCAAGGCCTGTGCAAGATCCAGACAAAATCCAGCACAGAGAGGTCAAGGTGGACAGGAAATCTCCCACGAACTGAGCAGCTGCTAGCATTTGAGAGCCGCTGGAAGACAGGGAGTCAGTTTCCTTCAACGATGTGACCCATTGGTAGCTGACTGCCTACGGGGACAGACCTTACTGTCAAGGGTAGCTGGGTAATGCAAACTGGACTTGAAAAGGAAAGAAAACAGAAAAAAAGGAAACATCTCAAAGTTGGATCAGAAGAGGTGAGAAGATGGTATGTGTGTATGTGTGTGTTCGTGTGTGTGCGTGTGTGTGCGCATGTGTGTTCGTGTGTGTATGTGTGTGTGTGTGTTCGTGTGTGTTCGTGTGTGTGCGTGTGTGTGTGTGCGTGTGTGTATTCATGTGTGTGTGTGCGTGTGTGTATGTGTGCATGTGTGTGCGTGTGTATGTGCGTGTGTGTTCATGTGTGTGTGTGCGTGTGTGTGTATGTGTGCGTGTGTGTGTTCGTGTGTGTGTGTTCGTGTGTGTGTGTGCGTGTGTGTGCGTGTGTGTGTTCGTGTGTGTGCGTGTGTGTGTTCGTGTGTGCGCATGTGTGTATGTGTGTGCGTGTGTGTATGTGTGTGTGCGTGTGTGTATGTGTGTGTGCGTGTGTGTTCGTGTGTGTGCGTGTGTTTGTGCGCGTGCACAGACATGCATGTGTGTGATGGGAATAATTAATATGTGTGTTCAAAGCACATTGAGCTAAAAATTTTTGAAGAACTGATAAAATATTGCTAAATTGTGTTTCCTACATTTGGCAATATATCAAAGCTTACATACTTTAAATTCTAAACTCATCCTTTCCTATAGGTGCTCAGAGTTTCCCACACAAATCCCCATTTCTTCATGTATTCAAGAAGATGCTGCTTGCAGCTAGCTCTACCGTGGATGTCTATCGGCAGAGCTCTAAATGCACTTCCATCGTCTCCCAGGGTACCGACAAACCACACAGGAGACATTACACTTTGCCATTTCACTCCTTAAGATAGAACCTAATTAGATCATCTTCTGGCATCAATCAAAGAGCCCCGTTGGAAAGTTTAACACGTCTGAACGGACTCAATTGCCAGACAGCAACCAGTGTGCCAAAAATAGAGCCTTAACCAAAGCCAAAAAAATTGGGTTGGCTAAGGCATGGCTGAGTATGAGGCACTAGGTACTTCTAACAGCCGGGTTTGATAGAAACAATTAGGAACAGCAATAATTGCCTGTCGGGCAACTTGGCTATTTGCTGAGGACAGAGCTGATACAGTTAGACACAAAGGCAGCTGGGCCTGCTGTTGTGGCCTTTTCCCTTTAGATTTCTTCTGGTTCCCATTACAAGGAAGCTCAAACTGCCGACCCCGTTAAAACATCAAGGTGGGGAGGGAGACGCTCTTGAAGCCATTTTTCAAGGTTGCGTCTATAGTTGGTTATATTTTAGAACGGGGATCCTGCACACATTTATTCCCGTTCTCTTTCCCCTAAGTGATGAAAACATGAAGCTCCCATCAACAAGGGAGTCGAGGAATGAATCCTTGTTTTCTATACGTGGCAGGATCAAGCTGTTAGGGAAATTTCCACACCTTTTCTTCTTCTTGTTCTTCTTGTTCTTGTTCTTGTTCTTCTTCTTGTTCTTCTTGTTCTTGTTCTTCTTGTTCTTGTTCTTCTTCTTGTTCTTGTTCTTCTTCTTCTTCTTCTTCTTCTTCTTCTCCTTCTCCTCCTCCTCCTCCTCTTTTTCTTCTCCTCCTTCTTTCCTCCTCCTCCTCCTCCTCCTCCTCCTCTTTTTCTTCTCC
>NC_022014.1:56318719-56328365 GCF_000317375.1 Microtus ochrogaster | reverse complement strand
TCCTCCTCCTCCTCCTCCTCCTCTTCTTCTTCTTCTTCTTCTTCTTCTTCTTCTTCTTCTTCTTCTTCTTCTTCTTCTTCTTCTTCTTCTTCCTATTTTTATGTGTGTGGCTGTTTTGCCTACATGGTTGTCTGTAGGTGTGCCTGATGCCTACAGAGGGACAGTCAGCACTCTTAATTCCTGAGTCATCACTACAGCCACTCTGTACTTTTCTTCCCTTTGCCATACCAAAAGTGTGAGTTTAGGTGTTCAGTCATAATTTATTTTACAAGTTCTTTAACCAGCAACTCTGAACTCTGGTTAGGGCTTCAAATGCCCATTTCCACAACTGGAAACCTTGTAGAAACCTGGACTTCCACTTTCTGGCCCTTGGTTGCTGTGGGAACGTTTTGCCCGCGTGTGCATCTGTGTGCCACACACATGCCTGGTGCCTGTGAAGGTCTGATGAGGATGTTGGATCCCCTGGAACTGAGTGACAGATAGCTACGAGCCACCATGCAGATGCTGGGAATCACACCTGGGTCCTCTGGAGAGCAGCTAGTGCTATGAAGCACTGCCCTATCTACCCAGCTCCCAGATTTAGTTTTCTGGGTCGCCTTCCTGTCAACTTTTGCAGTGACTCAACTAGTTTACTTCCCCACTAGCAGATAAGAGGTCCCCCTCCCCCACCCGACATCCTTCCAGAACTAGTTAGCACCTTCCATTAATGCTAACCATTCTGACCGCTGTGAGGTGGCGCCTGCATGTAGGTTTAACATGTATTTCTTCAGGGTGGTAGGGTATTGAACAATCACTCATACTTTATATTTTTGAGAACTGTCTGTTTGCTTTGTCAGTCCTCTTACTGATTTGATTGTGTGTTTTGGTGTGTAGGTTTGAGCTCTTTGCGTATTCTAGACACTAAGTGTCGGCTTTCTCTCATTTTGGAGGCTCTCTCTCCGCGTCATTGTTTCCCTTGCTGAGCACCATGTTGTTCATTGCATGCAGTCCCATTGTCAGCTCTTGGAATTACTCAGCTAACGCGTTTTCAGAGAACCCCTTACCTGTGCTTGCACCTTGAAATGTTTTATTTATGTTTTTCTTCTAGCACTTTCAAAATTTAAGGTCTTATATAATGGTCTTGATCCATTTTGAACTGATTTGTTGTTGTTGCTTTTTTTTGTGCAGAGTAAGCTATTTGGATGAACTTTTGTTCTTTTCCATGTGGACATCCTGTTTTCTCCGTAGCCTTGATGAAGAGGCTGTCCTATGGCTGGCAAGATGGCTCAGCAGGTAAAGGCTCCACCTGCAAAGCCTGGAAGTCCGAGTTGGATTCTGTTGGGACCCACATACCCTCTTGATGGAAGAGAGAACTTGCTCCCACAGGATGTCCTCTGACCTTTACACATGTACATCCGACTGTCTTTACAGAACATCGGGTAGCTGCTGTGGCGGTTTGGCTTTATTTCTGGGTCGTCTTTTGATTTACGTGCCTGTTTTTGTGTCAGGACCACACTGTTATTGTTTCTTTTTTGGTTTGTTTGTTTGTTTTTCGAGACAGGGTTTCTCTGTAGCTTTGGTGCCTGTCCAGGAACTAGCTCTTGTAGGCCAAGCTGGCCTTGAACTCCCAGAGATCTGCCTGCTTCTGCCTCGGGAGTTCTGGGATTAAAGACATGCGCCACCACCGCCCAGCTTGTTTCTATTGCTCTGTAAGATCATTTGAGATGAGATGAGGAAATACGACACATCCTGCAATGCTCTTTCTGCAAGGATTTCCTGGGCTACTCAGCATCTTCTGTGTTTCCATACACTTTTTGGGGATGGTTTTTCCATTTCTATGAGGATTATCATTGAGGCGTTGATAGAGATTGTATTGAATCTGTAAATCACTTTTTGGAAGCACAGCATTAAAAAAATCGATTCTGACAATCCACGGGCACTGGCGTTCTCTTCATATTGTTCTGTCTTCAGTATTCTTTCTTCGGTGCTTGAAAATTCTCAGTGTCAAGGTCTTTGTCGCCTTTGGTTAGGCCTACTTGAGAGTAGTTTTTATGCTACGGTGACGGTGTTGCTTTGCTGATTTTTCTCTCAGCGTGTTCATTATTGATATGCAGGGAGGCTGCTGATTTCTGGATGATTTTATACCCTGCTACTTTGTGAATGCGCTCACTTGTTCAGAGAGTTTTCTGGTGGAATCTTTAGGGAGTCTCATATATAGGAACCTATCATCTGCAGGTGGGGATAATTTGGCATCTTCCTCTTTGTATCCCTTTCATTTCTCCTCTAAATACTTTAGCTAAGACTTCAGACACTATAAAGGGCAAGAATGGAAAAGTGAGTACTCGTGTCTCATCCCTGACTTTAGTAGAAAGGTCAGTATTTGGTGGACACAAATCAAGAATACAGAGGCGCCCACTCTGATCCTAACAGCCCGAGGAGATTTCCTAGTCTTAGGAACCTTGATGCAGCACAAACCAGGTTTTGGTGCTGGAATTAATTTTAGGGCTAGACAGTTTATGAAGCAGAACTGGAAGTTTTATTAAATACATTTTAAAATAGACTTAAAAATGAGAATTGGGAGAGGGAAAGTGCTCAAAACAAATCAGGACATGTCCAGGTGTATAAGGGCTCCTCAGGGAGAGATACGCTCACTGTTTTCACTGTTGTCATATATGGGGTTTGGGTGGGGTGTGAAGTTACTATCTCATCACTGGAGGGTTCCTGATAGAATTACAATGGATAAGGTAAAAGACTCTCTCACAGGGCATGGGAAAGCGGGGTATCGTTACTGTAAAAAGTTCTGTTGGAGATACTCAGGTAAAGCCGAGGTAGAAGAATGAAGGCTTCTGAAGATCATATACATTCAGGCCTTCAGTCTAGGTCATTGCTATTTTGGCATAAATATCTACACATGAAGCTTTGCTGTTTAATACTTCTTGACGTGTTTATTAGACATTTGTGGTAGGTTTTTTTCTAAGACTTCTCTGCTAAGTCTTCAGCATGTTTTTTAAAAAATGAGATTATTTTCTTGTTTTTGAATTTTTGATATAGATTCTCTGTCAGTAGATGGCAAAGTTTCCCTTCCAACCTGTAGGCTGACCTTTCACTCAAATGACTCTTCTTTTGCTATCCTGGAGATTTTTAGCTTCATAATGTCCCATTGGTCATCGTTGGTCTTATTTCCTGAACCACTGAGGTCCTATTTAAGAAGTCTTTGACTGTGCCCACGCTCTGCACTCTGCCATTTCTCTTCTATCAGCTTCGTAGCTTTGGGTTTTGCATTGAGGTCTTTGCTTCATTTGGATCTTATTTTTGTGCAGAGTGAAAGATAAGGGTCGAGTTTCACTCTTCTGCATATACCCATTCAGGTTTTTGTTTGTTCATTTTTTGAGTTTTTAAAGAAACTTTTTTATTGGATAGTCCTGGCTTTCCTAGAACTTACCATGTAGACCAGTATGGCCTTAACCCACAGAGATCTACCTGCTTCTGCCTCAGCAGTGTTGAGATGAAAGGCGTGAGCCACCCATGTCTAGTGCTTGTCTAGTTTTACTAACACCATTTAAATGTGCGTCTCCAGTATGTATTTTTGGTATCTTTGTCAAAAAATTGGTGTACTTAAATTCAGGGTTTTTTTATTATGTTCCATTTATTTATGTGTTTGTTTGGGTGCCAGAAACATGTGGTTTCTATTTCTATTACTATTACTATGGCTCTATACTAAAGAATGTGTAGTATAACTTGAGATTAGGCACAGTATGGAATGAAGCCATACTGATTGTGGACATAATTTCTGTGGTGTGTATGTGTGTGCACATGAGGGAATAGCTTATATTTATCCTGGAATGGTTTTCGTGTTCTCTCAGTAATAAAGGGTAATTTTTCTGGATCTAGTGATCTGGGTTGACAGTTACTGATTTCAGATCTTAAGACACATTACTCTATACCATCATGTCTTTTAGAGTTTCTGTTGAGAGATCCACTGGGATTGTAGTGGATGTGTCTTATGTGTGATGTGAAACTTCTTCCTTGTGGCTTTCAATGCTCTTTGCCCAGTACTCTCAGTGTCTTAACTGTGACATAATACAGGGAGTACGTTTCTGGGCCTGTCTACCTGCCTAGCCTTCTAAAGGCTCTGTATCTTGTCATCTCTTTCCCTTGATTGAGCATTTATTCTGGTATGATTTTATTGAGTGCGTTTTCCATGCTTTTAGTTTGTACTTCTCTTCTTTCTATGCCATGGTTTATAAATTTTGTTTTTCAATAGTGTCCCACAGAACTTACATGCTCTGTTCATACTTTTACTTTATGTTTAATTTCATTCTTTATATTTTTATTGTTCATCTGCCTTATCTTTAAACCCTGATATTGTACCATCAATTCAATTCTCTTGACTGGGATTTCTACTGAGATTTTTATTTGACCAAGTTTTTCATTTCTGAAATTTCAGTTTGCTTTTTCCCAATATTTCTATATCTTTAGTGAATTCTTACTTCATAACTTGTATAACTTGTATTGACTTCCTTATTTCATTAAGGCATTTATTCATATTCTTTTTGAATTAAAGAGCTTAGTTATTACATTTTCATGGCTTTCATCAATCATTCTTACAATTATCATTTTGAATTCTTTGCCTGAGACTTCACTTAATTAACTTTCATGAAAATCCACGCTGTAGAATTGGTAACTTTTGAAGCCATATTGCATTGATTTTTCATGTTTCTGCCTTGGGAACTGGACACAGAATTATGTCATAAGTTGAATTTTAAAAAGTCACCTGTTTTTTTTCGGTTGAGATATTTATTCAAGTGAGCTCAGTTGTAGCAGGGTTGAATGTCATTCCTCCCCTCTAACCTGAGGGTGTATCTCAGTAACTTTACCCACAACCTGTATCCTCAGAGTCCCTGGCATACCCTTCAGTGATATTCTGTAAAACACTAAAATCAGAAGCAACCATGATTGATGGATAAGGCACTTATGGAGGTATTGTAGTAGTCAATCAAAATATTTCCCCTCAATTCTAATCACTTTGGAAGAGTGAAAAGTGTAGATAATACACAGTACAAAATGTTAGTTACTGAGGGTAGAAATGAAAAGAAAAGAAGCCAAATAAGTTAAAGAATTATTCTAAGAGCAAGAGAAAATAGAAGAGTGATAAGTAAGGGGGGAGTTGAGATATGGTTGGAACAAGTAAAGCTCAAAGGTTATTAAAATCATATACATTTGTAATTAAGAACTAAAAGAAGGGAATGGGAACGAGAAAGGGAGAAAATGAGGATGGAAAGGGAACACTGTAGGTAAGAAAAATAGTGCAGGACATGCAGTAGAGCAGGCATAGGCACACACAGGACAATGATCAACTCAAGTCATAGAAAAACTAAAGAAAAAGTCAAATATTTATTCAAGAACAAAATTTAAAAATAACAAATGGTGATGTAAAATTAAAATATTATAGCATAATCTAAGTTTTATTCCTTTCTGGAATGGGTACTGCCTTTATCCCCTAATACTTGTCTAACATGGGGTGACCACTTGTCGTGTCTACAGTTCAAACTCCTTAGATCAGATTGTTTGGCATGTAGTGTTTTAGTGGAGTTCAAATGGTCCACATTTTGGTTTCAATTTCTGTTGAGTTATCATTGAGATTAGCCTTCCCTGAGGAGTCTCCCAGATCTCAGCATAGGGGCACCTTCTCAGAATAGGTCTTGCCTGGTCAGCTATGGTCTTCTGCATGTGTGCTAAATGATTACATTTCTCTGTATGCATTATAATGTCCAAATGTCAGCAGCTTAGGCGTGGCTGCACCCATGCTCATATTTACCTTTAAAACAGCTGAATATTATGGTTTGCTTGGTGAGCTCAGGATACCTTTCTCTTAGTGTCCACAGTTCTAGTGTAAGTATGTTTGCGCTGCTGAGTTTCAGTGTAGGTCATTTCCTATGGGTCGTTTGTGTGGCTCTGTGATTCCCTGGGTCTCATGCTCTTTGTGATGAGGCCGGGGAGACGGGGGACTTTGGAGTTTAGAGATGCGATTGCACTGAATTTTCTGTTTGCTTGTTCCAGTACAGACAGGAAGTGATTTGCAACTAGGGCCCGGAGTGGCTTCCGGCATCTGCTACACTCAGCTTGGATCTCTGTTGTACACATATTGGGGGTTTGCCTCCGGAGCTTTTCCTTTTTTTCCCCATTCATTTGTGGATCCAGAGTGGAAGGCGAGACTCTCCCTCTGCCGTCACACTGTTCAGTGCTCTCCATTTAAGTCTGTGGCCCCTTTTATGAAGCTAAAGATGGTCTCTTTATGTTTTGAGTTCTAGTTCGCTGTTGACTGGGATCCTTCCTACTCTGTGAAGTCACAGAACAGATCCTCTCCTTTAGATTCACAGGGAGGTAGGAGAGTGTTCTTAGTCCCTACCCAGCCATCTTCTGCTCTCTGTCTCCGTTCTTTAAAGGACATTGGCCATTAAATTAAAGGTGTTCCCTATTTCAGCATGACCTCATCCTGATGTTCAGCAATTATACCTTCAACAATCTTATTTCTAAATTAGGTCTCATCCTGAGGCACCAGAACTAAGAACTTCAGCATATCCTTCAGGGGCATGGGGAGTGTAATTCTATCCATATAAGGGATTATTCTAGTTGTCTGATCTAGTTTAACTTTGTGACTAGGACCCAGTGGAGTAATAAATGAAAAACTATTTAGAAATGACAGATTATTATTCACATGCTTGGAAGACTTTCTTCTCTTTACCATTTACTGTGAAGATATAGTAATATTTCACAAAACTTAAATTGTCAACTTGGATACTTAAAAAATTCATAGCTTATTAATTCCATTAATGTATGGTCATGCACCACATAATGATGCGATGGCCCAAGATGGATTGCATATATGATGGAGGTCCCACAAGATTAAAATGAACTAAAAACTTCCTATTGGCTAGTTACATCATCGTCTTTTGAATGTTGTAGCATAGTGCACTCTGGGTGATACCAGTGTAAACAAATCTCCTTTGCTGCGATCACATCAAACCAGCATGTAAAAAATAATATACGCTAATAAATGACTGCTGCTGACTTATGCATTTATAGTTTTTGTTATTTTATGACTCTTACCTCCTAAGTGTTTTGTTGTAAAGCAGTACTCAAAGTATACAAACAACATCCTCACGCATCTTATGTGTCCAGTATGTCTTCACTGCATCTACAGACCAAGCCAAGCGAGTAACCTAGATCATTATGATTTGTGTAAGCATAGCCTAAGATAACTCCCACAATGACAAACTTGCCTAACGATGCACTTACCAGAAGGTTTGCTTGTCTTTGAGTGACACAAGAGTGTGCACTATCTTTCTGCAGTTTTCGAGGAGGCTTCTATACCCAGTTAGAAGTGGAAACAATTGAGAAATTAAGTCAAACAGCACGATCAAAGGCATACAGCATGGCAATAAAATTATTAGAACTGGGTCTCAGGGACACTGCAGTGTAGGGTCATGTTTGAGCTCACTAGAAAGCTGTGATGATAATTTCTCTCCGGAGGCTGCATTTTCTCATTAGGTGGATCTTTTGGAAGAACCAGAGGGTCACGTTCTGATCCAGGGAGAGTTGCTATCGCCAGAAGCCTCTGTCCCATCGGTTCCAGCTCTCTGGAATGGGGTGACAAAGATATGAGGTGAGATAAGAAAGTAGGGCTCATAGCAAAGAGGGTCAGGGCAATCCGGGAACAGAATAATTAAAATGAATAGGTGAAGTTTCAACTCCCACAACAAGGCATGAATTAAGTGTTGTGTATAGGATAATTAGCAGTCATTTATTACAAGAAAATTGCTACCAGCTGTTCAAAACCCAGGAGTGAGAGGCTGATCTGTGAAAGACTCTAAAGTGAAGCTGGCTCCAAGGCCTAAAGGCTGAGTTTTATTGTCCAGAGACAGCCTTGCCCTAGGGTGAATCCATCCCATTCAGTAATTGCTGTTACACAAGTTTCTTATCTCTACCAAAAGCTCCTAGAGAACTTTGGGTCAAGGGGCTTTGGGGAGTCAGAACAATAAAGGGCAACATAAGATTGTCGGAACCTCAGAACCCCAGGCTCACTCCTGGTGTATATCTCCTGCTTCTTTAAAGCCTGGTTTAAAAACATGGCCTTGTCTTTTGCCAATGCCCATTTCCCCACTGAAGCCTCTGCCTGTTCCTCAGTGGAACACAAGCTCTGTTCCAAGCTCTCTCCCATTCTCTTCAATGTCACACTTCTTTGCAGTTGCTTTTTTGAGTTATCTGGGAACCTGAGGGACACCAACAATAACAACATGGGCAAAATAAATAAATAAATAAAACAAGTATGAGATTAATCTTAGGAAATCTTCTCAACAGGCACGACACTAGCAAAGACACTCTTAATATCTCCAAGTCAAAAGACAATTCAAAAGGAGTTTCCACTGCCTACCATGGGGCAATCTGAATAGTGGTACAAATAATATAAAACCTGTCCTAATTGCCCACATTCCAGGACCAGGTGCTCACTGACCCTGCCTTTGGTCATTGCCATCACTAGAGGCCAATGGGACACACCATTCCTAAGGGCTGATGTGACAGGTTTCCACCATTGAGTATGCATTTGCTCTACACCCCATAAAGTCTGCATCATCACTGCCTGCACTCTTCTTCTTCCTCCCTCCCTGCCCCTCCCTTTCTCCTTTCCTCTCTCCCTTTCTCCTCCCTCCCTCCCTCGCTCAGAGGCAGCCTTTTTCAAAAGAAATCACTTGCTTGAGGTCTGTTGTGTGGTGTGAGTTTTGCAGTATTCCTTGGCCCTCCAGTTGCTGCAAAACCCTTACAAAACCAATGAGTTAAAGCACACCCGATAAGTTAAACATCCATGAGTTAATAAAGATACTAGAGCCCCTATTCACTGGCATCTTCTAAGATGCCCTAGTTTCACTTCTGTTGCTGTGATACAATACCAGGACAGAAAGCAACTCTGGAGAGAAAAGTTCTAGCGTCTAATTCCTGGTTTCAAATTCAGTCCATTATTTTAGGGAAGTTAAAGTTGCTTGTCCCATCCCATCCACAGACTAAAGCAGAGACAAGATGGATGCATGCATGGCTGCCACTCAGCTCACTCCTAAGCTGTTCTACGGCTCAAACAAGCTCCACTGCTAAGCCCCAAGTTAAAGGTCACACAGATGTGGAAATGGAGGAAGAATGGAGACCCAAAACTCAGTTGACCACAGTTCCCATTCTCCTCTTCTTTTTGTCTCCTTTGTAATTTATTTGTTGATGAAACTCAATTGTTTGTAGAATTGCAAATGTGGCCTTCTTCAGATGACATTACCTTACTATCATCTCATAATTCTCTTTTCTCTGGGAATTTATAACTCCAGCTACACACTGTGGGTTCTCTATAGGATATTAGGAGACAGTGATGCCTCTCATCAGGTGAAACACAATGTCCCCACTGTCTCCCTTCTACTGCTGTTAGCACCTCCATTGCACATTTCCTATGTCCATTACATAGGTAGAGATTTGCAAAATGGTCTATTTTCTTCGTTTACTGATGAAAACCCCCTACTAAGAAAACACACCTCCATCATCTGTTTGTTACTTGAGGGGCAGCTCCTACAGGAAATCAGACTAAATGCTTGATTCTTTTCTTTGCAAGTTTCTAAAAAAAAAAAAAAAA
>NC_022014.1:56298499-56318614 GCF_000317375.1 Microtus ochrogaster | reverse complement strand
CTGTCCTGGAACTAGCTCTTGTAGACCAGGCTGGTCTTGAACTCACAGAGATCCGCCTGTCTCTGCCTCCCAAGTGCTGGGATTAAAGGCGTGAGCCACCATCGCCCGGCTGATGGTTAGTTTTAATTGTTAACTTGACACAGTCAAGTATTGTCTGGATCATGTTGACTTGTAGGCATCTTTATGGGGGATGTTGCCTTGATTGTCTTAGTTGATGTAAGATAACCCAGCCTAAAAGTGGGCAACATGTTTTTAGCTGAATGTCTCTTCCTATTTTGTCTGATACCATTTCTGGAAAGATGAAAACAAACATTTACTCCTATGGAAAACTGACAACAGACCAAAATAAGGATATCACCAAAGTCCAACTGAGAGAATTAATGAAATTTGATTGTTTTGGTTACTTACAGCAACATGGGAAAGGAGTTACTTATAGAACTTATAAACGATGTGTATAGTGACAGCTCACAAAAGCTGGAAACAAGGAGGTTACTACACAACTTGCAGGCAGCTCAGGAATTGGAACTGTCCTTTCCAAGTGTCTCAGTTGGTCTGAACTTTTCCCAGGAACCTTGACTCATATCTGGTGTTTTTTTTTTTTCCAGGCAACTCAGCTCAGCTGGTCTCTGTCTCTTTCAAATGGCTTTTCTGATCTTAGAGTATCTCTATACAGTCCTCATTGCTTATTATAAGCTGTGGAGAGAAAGGTCAAGTGTATCTGTTCAGTTTTAGGGACTTCCTAAAGCTTGTGATTTGTTTACTTCCTGAGATTACAGTGCTCCCCTACAGGATGAAATATTTTACCCTTTAAAAGATGCTGTGTTTTAGTGAGGTTCTCTCCAAGGGGAGAGGTTTATCTTGGAGGAAATTTCTAAACAATACCTTCCAAAATATGTTGAATTTTTTTTTAATGTGCTTGGATGTTTTGCCGGCATGGATGTCTGTGCACCACAGGTGTGCCTGGTCAATACAAAGATGAGAAAAAGGTGTTTGAGCCTGGGAATTGAACCCAAGTAGAGAGTAGCTAGTGCTTTTAACTTCTGAGTCATTGCTCCAGCCATGTGCTGGAATTGCAATCCTAGTGTGATAGCGTTAGGCAGCTGGGCCCTTCAGAAGTTACATAGTTCATAAAAGTAGAGCCTTTCTGTATGGCATTACTAGAAAAAAGTAGGCGAGGATTATTGCTTTCCTCTATTTTTGGTTATTATTGAATACAATGAGAGATTGCTGTCTATAAACTACAAAGAAAGTCATCAATAGACACCTTATTCTTGAAATTACCAGTCTCCAAAAATATGGAAATAGATGCTGGTTGGGGCTAATGTTTGCCTGGGTTTGATCCCCAAGACCACATAAGTTAGGAGTGGTAGGCCAGCACTGGGATGGGGGAGGGTGGAGACATGACAATTAGTTCAATGTTATCCTCAGCTACATAGCAAATCTGAGGCCAGCCAGGTATACAGGAGATTTCATTTTAAAACAAGAAAGAAAGAAAGAAAGAAAGAAAGAAAGAAAGAAAGAAAGAAAGAAAGAAAGAAAGAAAGAGACAGAGAGACAGAGAGAGAGACAGAAGAGAGAAAGAGACAGAGAGAGAAACAGAGAGAAAGAAAGTGAGAGAGAGAAAGGAAAGAAGGAAGGAAGGAGAAAAGAAATAGAAATAAATGTATGTTGTTTGTACCATTCACTGTGTGGGATTCTGCTAGAGCATCCTACACTAATTAAGAAAATACAGAACTTCAATAAAGGGAGAGAGGCAGCTCACCACTCGCTCCACAACCATCAAGACCATGGTTCAGGGCTGGAATGCAGCTCAGTGACAGAGCAGTAGACTGGCTTGTGTGAGCTCTAGCACACACATTCCCAGACCTGCCAAACAACAACAGCAACAATTACAGCTGACCCTTGAACAATATAGGTTTGGATTTTATGGGTCCACAATATATCAATTTTACCTTGGAGATAGGTCACAATTTAAAAATTCAATGCATTGTACAGCTTAAAAATACCAAAGAAGACAAAGACACGAATTTAAAAATATGTCGATAATTGCCTGTTGTATCATTACTTGCTTTCATAAATATACACAAAAATATTATTAAAAGTGAAGACATATTAAAACGTATGCGCCTAAACACAGCATGCATGGTGTCATGTGTGATGGAGAGAATTTTTAACAAGCATAGATACAGCATTAGATCATAACTCCATACAACCAGCTATGGAACACACTACGCCTCAACACTAATTTTATGGCTACCTCCTGTTGCTAGTGAGGGCATCTCAAGTGTTGCAAATGTGCTGTCAAAGCCCTGTGAGATGCTAATCACCTCCAGGTGAGCAGTTCAACTGTTCAGTAAATTGAGTATTGCTGTGAAAAGGGACCCACAGTTCTCTCACATTGATTAAATATAATACAGCTAATACACGAAATAGGTTCTAAGAAACTGTTTATGTCTTCATAGGGCTTGCAGTCAACAGAAAACTATTAGCAACAAAATTTTGGAAGAGTCAACATTAAATCCAGAGACAGACTACTCAGGAGTAGAGTACTTGTCTACCATGCAAAAGGCCCTGGATTCCATCTTTAACAGTGGGTCAGGAGTGTGGGGATCTAAGCTTAGATATTTGATTGTAGGGCTGTGTGAGGAGTGTGATGCCTGTACGTGTGTGTGTGTGTGTGTGTGTGTGTAGTATATGTGGTATGTGTGTGTGTACATGTGCACATGTGTATATGTTTCCATGTTTCTGGAATCTTCAGTTCACATATTGCTCTCAAGAGTCAATGACAAATAAAAATTTCCTGATTTCTCTGTACCTAGAGTGAGACAGACTAGAGGCAGCTGATTTTAGAACAGAAAGGATAGAGCAAAGTATATTGTTCGATACCACGATAAATTAATTTTAGTCTCTAGTCTTAAGTGTCTTGAGACTCAAAGAGAGTAAACTACAGTAAATGTCTCCTTGATTGAGAATTCACTATTCACATGGCAGAGAAAAGATTGTTTACTCTCACGGAAAGCTGCTTAAAATCTTTAGGCAGCTTGTTCCAGGCACTGTTATGTTCTGACGTGCAAGGGGACAGAGGTGGACATTACATACAAACATCAATTTTTCCGGAAAGAAGACTCCTGTGATAACTGGAAGGCTTTAGTCCAGCTCTAGTCTGAGCTCATTTCTTGCAGGAAGCATGGAGGAAGCATGTGTGTTCATTTCATCCACTTGATAGGACCTAGGGATTTGCATGTTGAGATGAGAGTAAGGAGATCCAACTCATGCTCATCAGAAAGGCAGAAGATATGCTCCACTGAATCTTCTAGCTGTTAAGGACAGAATAGATTTTGAAATGTTTGCAATATGGAATGAGGCATGGCAATGGAAAATGATTCTTTGTTATGGCTCTTCACTTTCCTATAAGACAAAGACAAACAGGAGAACTCCTGAAACCTAGGGCTACTATTCATTCTTCAGTACAGCTCATAAACGCTGAGGTTCAAGAAGACCCCAAGTGACCTCAAGTAGCCACCAAGTTGTTAGAGTGTGATGAACTAACAATCCAGGACCACCAGAGCTTATAAATTGTGACTACGCCTTTCAAAATTTCTTATAGCAATGTTTCTGCTCCTTGTGGTCTTCCAGAACATTGCTGTTTTCCATCAAGAAATTGAATCTGTTTCTTCCCTTGAGACTGGGCAAAACTTTATGACGAATGAGATGAACACAAGCCAAGAGGTACTGCATGACTTCTGAGGTTTGTGGTAATATTTTGTTTGTGCTGTAACAAATAAAGCTTGGCTGAAGATCACAGTGAAGAGCTAGCCACATTAGTTAGCCATAGAGGCCAAGCACTGGTAGCACATACCTTTAATCCCAGCACTCAGGAGACAGAGGCAGATGGATCTCTGTGAGTTCAAGACTACCCTGGGCTACATGAAATCTATCCAGTCTAGAAGAGAAACAGAGCCAGGTAGTAGTGGTTCACACCTTTGATCCCTGTACTTGGGAGTCTCATGTCTTAAATCCCAATACTAGGGAATTGGAGGCAGGAAGGGATATGGCTGAGTAGAGAGAAATATAAGGCAAAAGGAGACAGGAGACCATGTGCATTCAGTCTGAGGATTGGTGGAGACAGGATCTTGCCCACTTTGGTCTGAGGATTTGGTAGAGATAAAAGGTCTCTCTAGTGGCTGGCTCCTTTACTTCTCTGATCTTTCAGCATTTACCCTAATATCCGACTCTGGGTTTTTATTATTAAGACCAATTAGAATTTGCTCAACAACTGGCATCCAACTTTTGGGGCATGAATTCATGAGAAAGCCTCTTTCCTATGGCTTTGCAGCCACCAACGTAGGCCAGAGCAATGTGTGGCCGGAATCACTGCCCCATGGGCTAAGTTTTCTTTTCTTCTCCCCGGTGGGCTTTCCCTGGACCCCCTTTCTTTGGCTGCTGCCAAACTCAGTGGCTGCCTTGAAACCCACTCAACTTTCTACTGCTCTACACACCAGCAGTCAACCTCACATGTTTATTGTCATCATCAGCAGACTTGGCGAGACAATTGGGAATTCTTAAATGGAGGAATTAGTTTAAAGAGAGTGTTTAGTGGGAAAACTAATACAACAGAGAGAGTTAGGTCTCTGTATGATTATGCAATGCATGATTTAAAATTGGAACAATTAAATCAGTTAAATGAAGGGATAATCAAACTTAACTTGGATTGACATGTTAATTATCATTTTGATAATCTTTATTGTTGGTTTGGTAATTCTTGATTTATCTCTAAAAGAGTTGGTTGATATGAGTGCCAAGATACATGCCTTAGAAAAACTTTTTAAAACAGATCATAGAGATATTCAAATCCAATCAGAGGAATTTAATGGAGAACCAATTTCAGCATTATAGTATAAGGTTAGAGAGGAACAACCTAAGGTTTTCAAAGAACTGACCTTAATCTATCCAGTTAACTTACAGAAACTGCCAAATGACAGATATCCCCAAGACTTTTTAAGTGCTCAGTGGAATCCTGTGGAAATGTTGGATTTAAGGAGATTCAAGGAAGCAATAGTCTCATGTGTCATGTATTCACCTTTTGTGAAGCAGATATTAAACTCTGGTCAACATGTAATAGAAGTATCCCTCAAGACTGGAGAGACATGGTTACAGAAGTCTTGAAGCCTGGTCCTCAATTACAATGAAAGACCTGGTGGAAAGATAAAGCTAAGACCATTGAACAATGAAGTAGGGCTAGAGGTATGGAAGTACTCCAAGACTAACTTCTTGCAGAGGGAGAATATGCTAATTACAAAGGAAATCTCTATATGATGACCTCACCCTGACTTTATGCCATGCAGCAGCTTTGAATGCTTGGGACAGAATTGAAGGAGTAGGAAAGAAAATTGATTCATTTACTAAAGACATACAGGGCCCCAAAGAAACTTTACTAATTTCTTACAAAGACTGACTTCAGCAGTAAATAGAAAGATACCAAATTCAGAAGTTAGACAAATAATATTTGAATCTCTGCATTTTGAAAATGTCAATTCACAATGCAAAAGGATAATTAGGCTTTTAAAGGCAATATCAGCTCCCTTGGAGAAATGTATCTAAGATACAATCAATACTGAATCTTACAACCATGATGATATTTAGATAGGAAAGACGATTTCCAGTGGTTTGAAGAAAAATCAAAATGTCAAATGTTTGAATTTTTATAAACAAGGTTACCTAAAAAGGGATTGTAAACACAGCATTTGTAGAAACAACGCCTTTTCTAAAATTCGAACAGAATGCCCCTGTCCTTTGGATTATGCAGAAGGTGTGACAAGGGAAGACATTGGATTAATGAATGCAGATCAACAAGGGACAGTCAAGATAATGTTTTCCCATCAGGAATCACCTTGAGGGGCCTCTCAAAGGCCCCCATGTGAAATTCGGTTCAGTAATTTTCTGTCATCAATGAAGAAACTTCTTCCCAGAGCAATTAAAGAACCTAGTGCTTATTGTAAGAAACCATACTGCTCTGGATAAAGGAAACCTATAACAGAGGGAACAAAAAATTCAGGTGAAACCATAAATCAAACATTTTGGCTAATTTCTATGAATGAACAAAAACTAAAATTAAAAAAAATATGAATAATTACATTGTCTTTGGAGGTCTGATAGGCACAGGTGTGGATGTAATAATAATTGCACCAGAATCTTAGAATCCAAATTGTCTTCTTCAGGAGGTAAATGCTCAGCTTTTAGGGACTGGAATGTTATCTCAAGTAAAACAGAGTGCAAGATGGGTCGACTTTATAGTGCCAGAAGGACAGAGAGGAAATTTAAAGCCATATGTAGCTAACACAGTAACAACTTTTTAAGGACATAATTTATTACTGCAGTGGAATACTCAGAATAACTAACATTCCCTCAATCTTAGAAACAAACCATAAATTAATGTGTGTTTCTGGGAAAAATATTAGAAGGTTTTAGAAGTCACTGGCCATTCACATTGTACAAGAACAGGACACAACAGCTGCTATTCTTTCAAAGGCACCAACAGCTCTACCTTTAAAATGGTTGACAGACAATCCTGTATGGTTTGAACAATGACTTTTAACAATAGAGAAACTGCAGGCCTTAGACCAGCTGGTACAGTAGCTGCTAAATACTCAGCTTATTGAAGAATCAACCAGTCCTTGGAATTCTCCTGTATTTGTTATTAAAAAGAAACGTAGAAAATGAAGAATGGTAACAGATCTAAGAGCTGTGAATAAGGTGATTTAGCCAATGGGCTCTGGAATTCCTTTGTCTTTTCTATTACCTAAAAATGGCCTCTTATAGTTATTGATGTAAAAGGTTGTTTCTTCACTATACCTTTACAAGACAAGGACAGTGCCTACATGTAATAACTCTCAGCCTGCTAAGAGATATCAGTGGAAGATTTTCCCACAGGGAATATTAAATAGTCCCACTATGTGACCATATTTTGTAACTCAACCATTAAAAAATGATATAAAAACAATTTTCTCAATCTGTTGTTTACCATTACATGGGTGACATATTATTAGCTGTTTCAAATGTAGATACTTTAAAAAGAATGTTTGAAGAGGTAAAGAAAATTTTTCTTAGTTGGGGATTAAAAATTGATTCTGAAAAAATACAAAGAGAAGATTCTATTAATTATTTAGGATATAAAATAGGTCTACAAAAAATTAGACCCCAACAAGGACAAATTAGGAGAGTTGAATGGTCAGCTTTTAATGATTTGCAAAGATTGCTAGCAGACATTTCCAATCTTCACCCCACTATTGGGATAAAAAATGATGAACTGAGTAACTCATTCAAAACATTAAATGGTGACAAGGACTTAAATGGTACAAGAGAATTATCAGCCCAAGCTGAGAGAATTGACTTGGGTGGAAAAGAAATTACAGGATGCACAAGTGGATTGTTCGGATCCAGAACTTGATTGCATTTTGGTTATTTTACCCTCTAAGCATTCTCCTACAGGAATATTAACGCAGAGGGAAGGTATTGCTTAAAGTGGATCTTTTTACTACATAAACAGAGCGAAAAAATTTATGGGGAAAAGCTCTCTGAGTTGATACTAAAAGGAAAATGAAGGTTTCCTGAATTATCAATATTAGACCCAGCAGAAATTGTAGTACCCTTTTACTAATGATGAAATTGACAAATGTTGGGCAGAAAGCAAACCTTGGTACAGAGCTTGTATTAATTTTTTGGGAGAGATTAACAACAAATATTCACAAAGCAAGAGAATCCAATTTATAGAGAGAGCTCACTGGATCCTTTTTCTCCTTGTATGGGGCACACCAATATCTGGAGCCCTACATTCTATACTAATGTAAATAAATAAGGAAAGGAAGGTTACAAATCAGAAAACTGAAGTAGAGTGTCTCAAAGCCCTTATGACTCTCTCCAAAAGTCAGAATTATATACTATTCTCATGGTATTAATTGATTTTATGGAACCCCTCAACATAGTTACTGATTCTCAATCTGCAGAAAGAGTTGTTTTGCATATTGAAACTGCTGGGTTTATACAAGATGATACAGAATTGACTCCATTATTTATTCAGTTATAAGAAATTATCAGGAAAAGGAACAATACCGTGTATATATATATATATATATATATATACATATACATATACATATACATATATATATATATATATATATAACACATGTCCAATCCCATACGGGTCTGCCAGGCCCTATAGCAAAAGGTAATGAAGAAATTGATCAACTATTGATAGGAAATATTCTGGAGGCCTCAGAATTTCATAAAAAAGCATCATCATGTCAATAGCAAAGTTTTTTTTATTTTTTATTTTTTTTTTATTTTATTTTCGAGACAGGCTTTCTCTGTAGCTTTTGGTTGCTGTCCTGGAACTAGCTCTTCTTAGACCAGGCTGGCCTCGAACTCACAGAAATCCATCTGCCTCTGCCTCCCGAATGCTGGGATTAAAGGCGTGTGCCACTACTGCCCGGCTAATAGCAAAGTTTTAAAGAATTTTTTCCCCATTAATTGGTAATAAGCAATGGAAATTATAAGGAAATGTCCTACTTGTTCTTTATACAGCCTGACTTCACTACCTGCAGCAACTAACCCACAGAATATTCAAAGGAATAAAATTTGGCAGATGGATGTTTTCTATGTTGTAGAATTTAGAAAATTAAAATATGTACACCATACCATTGCTACCTATTCAGGACTTAAATAGGAAACTGCTTTGAATTCTGAAAAGGCTGATTTGGTAATCACACATTCGTTAGACATTATGACCATCATGGGTATACCTGTACAAATTAAAACTGAAAGTGTTCAAGCATATGTCTCTAGTAAAATAAAAGTTTTTTTCTTATTACAATATAAAGCATATTATAGGTATACCATATAATCCTACAGGGCAAACAGTTAGAGAAAGGTCAAGTTGAACTCTAAAGGATATGCTAAATAAACAGAAAGGAGTAATAAAAACTCCCAGAAATAGATTGCATAATGTTTTATTAACTTTGAATTTTCTAAATGCTAATGAGAAAGGAATAGGTGTGGAGAGACATTGAATAATAGAAAAAAAACCCTACAGAATTAGATCAGCATGTATACTTTAAAAATGTGTTGACCTCTGAATGGAAACCAGGATATGCATTACATTGGAGAAGAGGTTTTGCTTTTGTTTCCACAGAAGAAGAAAAGATATGGATACCATAAAAATTGACAAAAGGTTTGATTTGAACAAGAAAGACCTATTAATTAGAAGAGATGGTAGTTCATTAAACAGCAAGGCTGTTCAATTGAAACTAACCTATAAAACTAACAAATGCTTTTCATTTGATTAGGTATAAGTTGGCATAAGAGAACCTCCCGAAAATGAGGGTTGGGGAAGGTTTTGTTTCCATCTTTTCAGGAGAATAAAGGCATCCAACTAAGGAATTGGAGAAATACTAGACAAATGAAACACATAAAAAAGGGACAAATAATCCACAAAATAATGCTCCAAGAAAAAGAGTAAATTGGCCTATTGGTATATAATCTTTTCAGCAGGATAAAATGTTTGTTTTTGCTGTTCTCTATAGACACATAATGCAAATGGTCTTTATGTAGTTCCTGTCCAATTATAAATTAAAGCTGGTTTTGGAGTCGGAATGTGGCTATCTGCTTCTCTAAATCCAAGCATGCTTATCAAAGTAAAACTCAAAGTCTCTGTCTCTGTCTTATGTCAGAAGATCCACCTGATATAGGACAAAAGAAAAACAAAAATTTAGAGACTATTCTATTGCCACTAACTAATCTCATAATCCTTAGGTTTTAATTTGACTCGTTAACAGCTTTTCTTAAGGCATAAATATTATTTCAAAAATTTTAAAGATTAATACATATATACATATTAAACTTTTTGTCATGATATTAATGGTCATATAAAATACTAACTAATTCTAGAAAAAGGCTGCATCTAGCTTCCTCTACATGATTTCGGGTTTGAGTCTCTATGAGGCAACTAGGAATTAAGTTTTTGTACTCTGGATATATATATATAACAAAATATGGTCCTTTAATCTCTGAGATCTGTTGTATATGGTATTTAAAGTGTTTAAATTTTCTGTAGCAAACCATGATCACACCTAAGGGTGACCTTTGTAGTCTCTGAAAGGAGGATGGGGCCCTACAATGGCGATTCCACCAGGACTATGATAATACCACTAAGCTAAAACACAACATCTAAATATCAGTTTTGAACTACAAACTACTTAAGATCATTTTGAGGTGGCTAGCTGAGATGATCCAGGCTTACAGACTACTCTAAGCAGGACCTGAGACAAGCTCTGCACTTTCCCATTACATGAAGACTGGATAACAAATGGTATAGCTATCTCTCCCAGGACTTGACAATTAATCCAAATATTTCTTTTCAGATTCCCCTAAAGATGCTATTGCCCCCAGACAGTAGGAAATAAGTTTAAGAACACAACACCCACATTGGGTTTTGGTAGTTCAATGGGTTATGGATATTTATCATTGTTTAGGGTGATTTGTTATGAGTTCTTATTGGTAATAGTCAAGGAAAAAGTTGAACAAAGGAGGTTAGATTTGGGGTTCTTGTTTTGAAAAGAAAAAGGGGGGATATAGATATGATGAGATACAGGGGTAGATTATTGAGTCTACTCTGAAAAGAAAGAAGAATATAAAATTAGGATAAAAGATAGATTATTGAATCTACTTTTAAACCAAAAAAAAAAAAACAACTACTAGTTTTAAGTATTTTACAGTGATAATGGATTTTTGTATATTGACACAAATTTAAGATTATTTAAGACAGCAGAATTTGCATGAAAACTGAACCTCCAAATCTCACGAGCATCAAGAGCCTGGGCTCTAGGACTTTGATACCATTGAATTGACTTCCTCTCAGAATCATGTCCACCTCAGCAACATCTGGATAGTCACCAGAGGAGATAACCCAGATACTAAGAAAAAATACTATTTAAAAGGTTTTAGTAGATAAGATTCTGTACAAAGGAAGTACTAAGAAAGATAACTTGAGATAGTCAGACTTCGGTGGTGGGATCACTTGTTACGTTCAGGGAAAACCTGGAAAAAACATATACAATGGAATAAGAAATGAACAAGAGAGAATTAGACAGCCTCCCGAAAGGCTCTGCAGTCCCTGGATAGAATTTTTTAAAAATTCTAACCATGGTAAACACATGCCCAAGAGTACAATTAGAAAAAAAGACTGCTTTTCATAAGGACTGCAAAATATATCAAAGTTTCTCTTCTCTCAAATTAGCTTTGCAATAGCTCTGTAAAATGAGTGGTATTATTTATCACCATTTTCTCTCTTTTGTTACAGAAGAATGACATTGTGTGAAATAAAAGTGTTAGAGCAGAAATGATCCTCATTTACCTTTCCCACTCTCAATTGTTCTTCCCACCATAAAAGTCCTAACTTCAGCATCTGAAACCACATTCAGAAATGGACCTCTGTGTATGCCTGGTGTGTTTACAGGTACACAGCTGCTTAAGTAACCTAAGCTCAATTATTCTATTTTTGCCTTGCATTTTGCCTCTGTATTTAACAAAATAAGGTGGACAGTTGTATCAGCATGCATGATGCTTTTAATCCCATTAATAGCAGTTTGGCATGTTCTAAAGTATGGATGCATCATGAACTGCTTAGTTTTCTCATTACTATTGGATCCATCTTTAGACAATTACATACAATTCTTTAATAGGTGTCTTCTTACATATATAGGTAGGATGTTTGTGGGGGTATTTTTTTTTACAGGAAAAAAATCTAAAAGTATGATTTCTGGGCAAGAGTATGTGCCTGTTACTTTTCTACTCCCAGGATGAATTTCTATGACACAGGCAACTTATAAAAAAGTTTGTTTGGGGTTTATGGTCTTAGAAGACTGGAGTCTATGAAAGCAGAGCAAAAGCATGGTAGCAGGAGCAGCCGAGAACTTTCATCCCGATTCTTAAGTTGTAGGCAGAGGAACACAGGGAATGATGTAAGTCTTTTAAAACCCCAAAGCCCACCTTCAGTGACAAAACTCATATAACAAGGCCACACCTCCTAATCCTTTCAAACAGGCCCACTAACTGGTACCCAAGTATTCAAGTATTCTGTGTGGTCCATTCTTGTTCAAGCCACCACGGCCTGTGAATTTCAAATTTTCATTATACTAACTTTGAAGATGACAAACCGTATTGAAAACTTACAGAATTAGTCCAAGGTTACACAATTGGAGAACAGCGGAGCCAAGATTCAAAATCAAGTCATCTGATTCCAAGTGCCATGTGTTTGCTAATATGTCATGTTGCCAAGGAAGAGCCAGGGCTGAATCACAGCCAGTGCTTATTAGACGGGTTCATATATTCTCTTATTGCTGTGACCACCTCCCAGGAAACAAGAAGGAAGAACAAAGTCCCAATCACTTCATGTATATTAGTGAGTAGAGACCCTTGTTGTACCCATGAGGGTACATCATCAGTTTTCTATAACAACCTCTGTTCAGAAGCAGAAGACAGTGAAGGGCAAGGCTTTAGAAAGAAACCCATAAAGCCTTGCCCTTAGTATTATGTCGCCACTGAACATAACAAAGGACCCAAAGATTAGTGGTAGCAGCCCTTCAGGGACCCAGTCTCTCTTCCCCACAGTTTACTAAGGTTTGGGGCACTGCAAGAGGCATGGACAAATAGCACCGGTCACCAACCTGGACCTATAGGCGTCATGGCACTACTGATCATATTTTATTGGCTGATCTCAGTCATATGTCTGGGTTAAATTGTCAGGAGAGCTTGATGTCCAAGTCTGGCAATGTGCCCCAGATGAAAAGAAAAACATGGTCAAAAAGCATTTTACAGTATTGTCTCCCACTACAGTGAGGGATTAGAACACACGAATACAGAAGCGGCCTCAAGCAGTCTCTGCACATCAAGTGTGTTCTGAGAACTCCGTCCTGAGAGTGCCTTTAGTCCTCACTCCAGTGCTCCTCCGCTACACTTTATAGATGGCAAGACCGAGCAATAGGGATATTCATTTATTCGCCTAAGTTCACACAACCTGTCAGAACTCAAGCAAAGGATTCCGATGAGCTGGCTCCAGCATCACGTGCCCTGGAATTTCTGCACACACAGCCACTTAGATTTCAGATCAGCTTTCTTTATCTTGCTGGAAACACACACACACACACACACACACACACACACACACACACACACACACACAAACACACATACACGCACAGCATCACTTAGGTTACAAAAACTCTTACGTTCATCTTTTTTTCATGCAAATAGATTTGATCTTTTTCATGAATGTTTGTTATTGAATCCTGGCCTGGGCACAGGACCTAATTAATCATCTCTTTGGGTTCCTTATTATTCTCTGTGGCAGCAACAAATCCTTTCCCAGAAAGAAACCCTTCAAGCCTTGCCCTAAGAGGAAGACTGGGGGAGAAAAGGAGGGGCTATTCCTGCTGGAGCCCATTGTTTATTTAACCCGGTGGCTGCATGATAATCAGCCTTTCTTTGTTTTGTTTTTAAGGCATAGAAGAGAATTACATTAGTTCTACACAGTGATTTAGAAGGGAGAGGGTCAAGTCTATTATGGCTCTGGGTGTACATGAAAACCGCCATTTCTTTTCATTTATTTATTTATTTATTTATTTATTTATTTATTTATTTATTTATTTATTTATTTATTTATTTATTTAAGATTTCTGCCTCCTCCCTGCCACCGCCTCCCATTTCTCTCCCTTTCCTCCAATCAAGTCCCCCTCCCTCGTCAGCCCAAAGAGCAATCAGGGTTCCTTGCCCTGTGGGAAGTCCAAGGACCACCCACCTCCATCCAGGTCTAGTAAGGTGAGCATCCAAACTGCCTAGGCTCCCACAAAGCCAGTACGTGCAGTAGGATCAAAACCCAGTGCCCTCGTTCTTGAGTTCTCAGTAGTCCTCATTGTCTGCTATGTTCAGCGAGTCTGGTTTTATCCCATGCTTTTTCAGACCCAGGCCAGCTGGCCTTGGTGAGTTCCCAATAGAACATCCCCATTGTCTCAGTGTGTGGGTGCACCCCTCGCGGTCCTGAGTTCCTTGCTCGTGCTCTCTCTCTAGTGGACGGAAATAGAAAACACTATCCTAAGTGAGGTAAGCCAGACCCAAAAAGAGGAACATGGGATGTACTCACTCATAATTGGTTTCTAGCCATAAATAAAGGACATTGATCCTATAATTCATGATCCTAGAGAAACTAAATAAGAAGGTGAACCCAAAGAAAAACATATAGGCATCCTCCTGGATATTAACCTTCATCAGGCGATGAAAGGAGACAGAGACTCACATTGGAGCACTGGATTGAAATCCCAAGGTCCAAATCAGGAGCAGAAAACCCCCATTTCTTTGTTGCTTAGCTGTCTTGTGTTTATAGATGTGTATCGTATGTACAGGCATGTTCACGTGGAGGTCTGGGGCTGATGAGCTTCTTTCATGATACCCGATCACTTTGTCTATTGAGGTAGCATCCCTCCCTGAACCTGAAACTCACCAATTCCCACCAGTCTAGCTAGCCAGCTTGCCCTGGGAGCCCCTCATCTCTGCCTCCTAAATGTTGGGACTAGGGATGGCTGCTGCACCTACCAGGCTTTTCTGTGGATTCCAGGGATCCAAACAATGGTCCTCAGGCTTCTAAGGCGAACATTGTATCCCCTAAGTAATATCTTCAGCCTTCTTATTTTTTAAAAAATACTTTCAGTAGGTAAGCTGAAGAGGAGGGGACGGGGATAATGAAGGAGGAGCTAACTGAACAGGAGGAGTGGGCAGCTCCAGGTACAAGGCCTGCCTCTTTGAAGATAGGGGTCATGTTTGCTAGGCTTAGGGAACAAGCAAGTCTGATGCTCCGCTGCAAGCCTGAAATCTGCACTAACCGAGGATACCGCAAAGCTTGCAGAGTCGTTGGTCACTCTCTGTCATTGGCAGGTCATAACACCTCACCACCACACTAAGTGCTTGGTCCCTCTACCCTAAGTAAGCTCTCCACACAGCGCTGCAACCAAAGGAGCATCACCATCACTGATACTGCGGGAGATGTAAGACAAGATAAGGAAAGTGACTTGTTTAGACCCTAGATCTAAGAGCCGCAGACTCCAGATGCAAAGTCTAGCCTCTCACAGTGCCTGAAAGGCAACGAGTGCTTGTTACCGAGTTCTGTGTTTTTCACTTTCCTGAGTCCTTTTGCTGGTGGCTGTGAACGCCACTCCCAAGCTGGAGCGATCTGGGCCACTTCCATATTACACCAACTCCCTCTATGTACTTGGCTCTGGAATCACAGACTGGGGCTGCCATGTGTCTGACCTAAGCCATGGTAGATTTCCAAATGGTCTGGCCTTAAGGGCCCTCATCCGCTAGATGCCAGATTTGACTGGGAGGCACTAGGAGGAAAGTCAGGGTTGCCTGGAGTTCCAAGAAGACGGAGAAACTTGGCCTGACATTAATCAACATTTCCAGATTTGTGGAACACGTTTCTCATTTTATTTGATTTTTTTAGCCTCCGATTTAAATGACTCTCACAATGACCATACGAGAACAGAAGGCACCACATCGCTACTGCGTTTTATACTGAGTAAGTGGGATCTAATGACCGTCAGTAGCGGACAAGGTAACACATGCCATGGCTGAAGGCAGGGACAGGCTGGAGCTAGGGTGGGCTGCTTCCCTGTCCAGCACTCATCACTGGCCAGCATCACCTACTGCTCTACATATGTTGGCTGTCCTTCTGGAGGGAAGAGAAGCTTTTGAGGGCAGAAAATGCTGCGCTGTCAGCTGCTGACTCTCTGTACTCATAGAGAGCGTGGGATGCTGATGATGCGTAATATCCAGTAAAGCACTGATTTATTTGTCATCTGAGAATACGTTCTCGGGCAAGGCACCAGCCTCTTCCATCACAGCCTGCTCTGTTTTGAATAACAAAGAAAGGGGTTTCTGTAAAGGAATGAATTTTTACCACTTCCACTAACTCCATTATACCCTTTATGCTCAGGCCCACTCTTAGCTAAGAGCAGTGTCAGCCGCTCGGCATAAATAAGAAAACAGGGTCCAAAGTGTCGCACACATCTCTCAACGCCTCGCAGCTAGCGATGCACCCTCCAGCTTCCCGGGAGCTTTGTAATGAGTCCTCTTCAACGTTCTGTCTTTCTGCCATGCGCCCTGTTGCTGTGCTGTGTTTCTGTCTCATGGGACAAGGTGATGATGTGTTCTGGTTCGGGTCCTTAGGTTTTTTTGTATGTCCAAATCAGTTACTACTTTGACTTCTGCGGTTCACTTGACTAGTCCTCAAATGCATACAGTAGTAGATCTCCTTCTTAAGGCTCTAGAGGGCTAGGGACTATCACAGCAGGTAAAATACTTGGCGTACGAGGACCTCCATGTAGGTCCCCAGCACTCACGTAAAAAGATGGGTGGCTTTGTGAAAGCCTAGCCAGTTTGGATGTTCACTTTCCTAGATATGGACGGAGGGGGGAGGACCTAGGACTTACCACAGGGCAGGGAACCCTGACTGCCCTTTGGACTGGAGAGGGAGGGGGAGAGGAGTGGGGGGAGGGGGAGAAGGGGGGGAGGAGAGGGAGAAGGGTGGGAGGAGGGGGAGGGAAATGGGAGGCTGGGAGGAGGGGGAGGGAAATGGGAGGCTGGGAGGAGGGGGAGGGAAATGGGAGGCTGAGAGGAGGTGGAAACTTGTTTTTTTTTTCTCCTTTTCTCAATAAAAAAAAAGTTACCTCAAAAAAAAAAATGATGGGTGTGATGGCAGGTATCTGCCACAAGTCCTGTGTTGTAGGAGTGGGAATGGGGGATATGGGCAGAACTCTGAGCCTTACTGGCCACACAGTCTAACCAAACTGCATGCTTGGGGTTTAGTGAAGATTTTATCTCAAAAAGATAAAAACAAGATGGGGATCAAAAGAAGATACTGGCATTGACTTCTGACCTCCACACACGCATTCACAGACAAGAGCATCTGTACACACACATGCTTCCCCCCACTTCTTTCCCCTTCCCCTCTTCCCCATCCCTCTCTCTCGTTACAAACACTTTCCCCAGCAGCTGGTAAGCTGTTTCTCCTCCTCCTCCCACTCAGCCGAATACCAGTTGTCCCACTAGCTCAACCCAGCCTCTCTTAACGGTTTCAGTTTCCAAGAAACGGCTTGCCTCAAAATGCCATCCAATCCCACTGCCAGAGTGGGCACAGCGATTTGTCCAGTAGGGGGGACAGAAAACACAAGAGCCAGAGCCACCATGCCAGGCACGCTCTGTGAGTCCATTCTGTGGAGAGGTGGGTGTGGTTAGTGAAAACTGCCAGTTCATTGGGGAGCGTTCCATGGCACAAAGGGGGTCTTCAGCACCAGCCCATGGCCTGATTTACCTTTCCAGGAGATAAGTGTGTGAGACAAACCATGTATTTGAAGTTACCTGTCTGCAGCTTAGAAGCACAGTGGTCCATTTTCCCCAGGGAACTGGCTTCAGAAGCCATTCCCACACACTTCAAAATTCACAGATGCTCACGTCCCTTCCAGCCCATTTGTACAAACCCATTTAAGATCGTCTTTAGACAATTGGTAATACTTACGCAGTGTAGATGCTATGCAAATGGTCACGTTTAGGGAACAGCGATGAAAAGGGAAATGTGCTTGTGTTCAATAGAAAGGAGAGTTTGCTCTCAATGTCTTCAAGTGTGTTGATGGCATGGATGAACCTGTGAATTCACTGCACCTGATTTTGCCCTAAATTTCATTCATATTTAGCAAGAAACATCAGAATATCAAATGACTAGACTTCAGTGATCTTAGAGTTCTCTGGTTTGCCCATTCTTCGGTTTTGTTTTTTAATTGTCTGCTCCCCATATCATGACAATCTTCTGTGGGAATACATGTGTTGTCTCCTTGTAGCTGAGAACACATTTGAGTCCACACACAGCCTAGGCTGGGCCTGTATTCAAGAGCCACAGAGGTTAATCTAAAAGGAACCACATGATCCAAGCTGCGCAGTTAGATTCCTTTGCTGGATTTATGAAGCCAAATGTGGAATTGACCAGGGCTCCTTATTGCTGCAGCAGGAGCAGACACTGCCTCCACCCACACCTGCAGCCCGCTGAAGGAAGCTGGCCACACAGAAGGAAAGATAAACAGAGTCGCCCTGACCCTAACCTCATCCTGTGAGCCAATAACTTTTTCTCTTTCTTGAATTTGTTTTCTGTCCTTTGACAAAAGCAATGGAAAGTGGTTGAACTGGCATGCAGAGGGGGGAACTATCAAACCACCGTGTGTGTGCTTGTGTGTGTGTGTGGGTGTGGGTGTGTGGGTATGTGGGTGTGGGTGTGTGTAGCAAACTTTGGGGTGGTAGAGTAGTAGAAACACTGTTTTAGAATTCACATCCAGGTGAGACAATGCTTGAAGTGCCAAAACATACGACTGAAAATGGTCAAAATACAAAGGGGGTGTTTGGACCTGTGCAACTGGGAAGTCCCCACGTGCCACTCATGTACAGACATCCAAATTCTCAAATACTGCCACCTACAGTCTGACCTTTGCATTGCTCCTTCCTGCCTTGAATGGTGCCGGCTTTATGCTGTGCTCCATTTACACAGCGGAGCAGCTCATTATGAGACTGGCAGAGGCCCACTCCAATTATGCCACCTGCAGGCTTACTCAGTTGGGAAAGCTATCTAAAAATTTTAACTGTGACCAAAATGAGATCTGTGCTTCCATTTCCATTTAATATTTTCAAAATCCTCTCTCTCTCTCTCTCTCTCTCTCTCTCTCTCTCTCTCTCTTTCTCTCTCTCTCCCCCCCCTCTCTCTCTGTGTGTGTGTGTGTGTGTGTGTGTAGAGGTGGGTGGGGGTGGTGTGTGCACCTACACATCATTGTGTATAGCTAAAAATTATGAAGGGATACATAGCAGGTCCCTAAAACTGCTGGCATAGGATGAGAAATGGAGCCAAGGAAACTAGAATAACAGACTAGGGGCATTCTTACTAATAACAGTATTTCTATACATTTGCTTTATGAGGCTTCTTGAGCTTTTAGAGAGTGCTTGAATTCCCGGGCTAATGGTCCCTCTCCATCTTCAAAGCCAGCAATGGCCAGCTGACATTTCACATTATACCGCACTGCCCTAACCTTTGCCTTCCTCTTCTGCATTTAAGGTCACTCGCGGGTACACAGGGCCCCTCTGGATAGCCCAGCATAATCTCCCTTCTTCCACGTCAGTTGATTAGCAGCTTTAATTCTACCTGCCCCCTTTGCCATGTAAGGAAGCCCATTCTAGGTTCTGGACATTAGAAAGTAGACATTTCTGAGAAGCCGCTATCCTGTCCCCCATACATTGTAAGTCCACCAGCACAAATGGGAATGCATGGTTTCAGAAAATAGCTACTCAAAGTACAAATGATCAAGATGCCAGTGGTCTTCTTAGGCGGTAGAAGGCAGGTTTTTTTATCTCAATTTTTAAAATAATGTGTCATCTTCTCAAATACCAGTCGATCTTGTCAGAAGCAAGCAACAGAGCTAGTTGCATTGATCAAAAGTATTAGCATCAGGGGTGTGTGAACAGAGCAATCTCTGGTATCGGAAGAGCTAGTTCCCAAATGTCCGAAAGCTCGTAAAAGATGTGAGAATGGGAGCAGCCGCCACAGAGAGAAACAGTGCAACTGGACCCTCTCCCAGCAAGCATCGTTCTGTACACAATGGAAGACCTGGAGCCAAGGCACTAGAAAAACTCCCATCTGCTAATAATCCAATTAGAGAGATTCAAAGCCAAGTGGAACACTCGGGCGGATGGATGTACAACCTGCCTTCCAGTCGCTCCGAGGAGCTGTGGGAAGTAGAGAATGAAAGCCATACTTAGGCTCTGAGATGGTACATCCCAGAGGAAGCCATTGACCTTCCTCCCTGCTGCCTCCCGCAGCTTGCTCCTATACCATTACCCTCCTGCTGCCCCTTCCTGGCAACTCCGCCATTTCTTGGTCCTTCTGCATCGTCACACCAGCCCTCCAAACATATCCTTTTCCCATTCTCATTCATTATTGTCTTCTAGAAAACTATATATATATATATATATATA
>NC_022014.1:56293217-56298399 GCF_000317375.1 Microtus ochrogaster | reverse complement strand
ATATAAAATCAGTATATTTCAAACCATGAGATATTTATTAGGTGTTTGGTGAAACTATAGGAGTCTGTGGTCAAAACTTGGGAAGGCCAAGCTAACAAAATTAAATCCATTGTTTCTCCGCAGGACACCCAGGACCACTGACATGCTCATGTGCACTGTAATACTACAGGCAGTGGCTATAGTAAGCAGTAAACTCGCCCAATGGTGGGACCGCAGTAGTAAAGGGTTACTGGTGGAATGACTGTTCTGCTTGCCAGAAAGAGTGTTAAAGACTCCCCTGTGGGATGCGGGGAAAGTTAAGAGCTTAAATCTTCCAACTCCAAGAGCTTTCGTGATCATCTTATTCAAATCTTTTAATCCAGGGGTGGGAGCGCTATCAATGGGTTATGGTCTGGATTGGATACTTTTAGGATCTCAGCCTTTTATTCAAATAACTGAAATAAAGGCTCACCAGATTGCAAAAATAGCAAGGAAGTCTTATTCCAAGCAAAGTGATAAAGGATGACAGAACACGCCGCAAGAGAGCCGTGGGTACCAGGATGAAGATACTCAAGGGCCCCAGTTATTGTTTGTAACCTCTTTTTAGGAGATTCAAGAGAGGAGTTGGATGTGACGAGAGTGGTTCTATGTTTTGAGTGACAGATGAGATCATATAAGTATTTCTTTTTTTACTGAAAAAATTTTACTGAAAAAACATTCCTTCTCATAAACTATCTAATTTTCATATGCAAGCCAATTACGCATAGGCATCAGACGGTAAACAGGGGACTCACCCTACAAGTTTTGCCTTACTGTACATTCCCCCAAACCAGTCCAAGCTGCATCAGCTTCCCCTACCCTGTGCCAGGATGTATGGGGAACATGCTTATATGTACATTTTCCAAGTTTAATGATAATAAAGGAGAAGCGAAATTTATTCCATTGTTCAGACAGGATTGTGCATATAGCCTGCTGCCTTCCAAGACTTAGGTGCATATCATGAGCTGGTAAAAGAGGTAGGCTGCCAATTATATTATGAGAAGAGGGATGATGTATCTGTATAACCCAAAGCAAGTAGAGTCCCAGCTTGTTCTCTGTGCTTGCCTGCCTCGGGGGAAATGACTTGCCTGAAGTCACATGGGTTATTAATAGCAAATATAATAATCTCTTTCCAGTTCCTTATTCATTATTTTATGTCACCTCAAGCTGTGTTCAATACACACAAAAAAGAAATTTGCCCCATACGGCAGATCTATGGGGCAGTACAAATAATCTCTGCATACTTCTCGGAGCGAATACTGGGCGTGTGGAATTGCAATGCACCATAAAGATCTCTTCATTCAACATCCCACGTCTGGTGTTAGCTCAACCGTGGAAACCCAGGAGTGTGAGTAGAGGATGCTTAGGGTTTGATATAAATTAAATTATTAATGATGTTTATATGTGGAAATTTATATACAGTTACTAAACTATCTCCATAATTAATGTAGTAAAACTTATGTATCAGCCAAAATATTTTTCCATACTCTACTATTATTTATCTTCCAATCTTCCTTACCCCACGGAACACCTCACCTTTATTTCTTCTTGTGTGTTTTCTCTTTTGCGGATCCAGAGAGTAAACCCAGGGTCCCAGGCCGTATACTTGGGAAGTGGGGGGGAGTGTGTTTTCACTCAATATAATTATTCTGAAACCCATAGGTGTCATTCCCTGTATCAATAGATTGTTCCCATTGTGTGCATATAACAGATAATTTACCCACTCGCTTCTGGATCCTGTTATTTTTGGTTTGGAGAGACTGCCGAGGAAGCTGTTATGAATATTCAAGTCCTTAGCTACATGATTTCTTCCCTCTTATGCAAAAACTCCGCTAGGGAAACTCTTCAAATTTTTTTTCATTAATGTTTTGCAACTTTTAATGTAAAGGTCTTTTACTTTCCTCACTGAATTTATTCTTAGGATAGTTGGAGGTGTTGTGAGTGGGATTGCTTTCATAATTTCTTTCCCAGCAATCTCATTATTGGTCTATAAAAATGCTACCGATTTTACATGCTCATTATTCAGGCAAAGCCAGATCAGCGTTCATTCTCTTATATTTGCCATATAAGGCCAACCCCTGGTGAGTATTCTGCCTGATATCCGAATGGTGGGGAAGTGTTTTACTCTGGCTGGTCATCCCGACACCAGTCCTGGCTCTGAAATTCCGTCTCAGGGGGTGTTTCCTTCACTAATTTCAGACGACGCCTTGGTTTGGGTATTTTCCTCACCTGAGCGCACTGACCTCATCCGGGGACTCTGAAGCCTCTTCAGCTCCTGTGGTCTTTGGTGCTGTTCTCCCCACTCCCTGAGTTCTCTGTGAGGCCCAGCCGCTGTCCTCGGGACTCCTCCTACTCCTTCACTGCTATGGTTCTCTCCTCAGGGCTGAGGTCTAGCAACTTTCTCAAGGCAGGAGCATAAAACAATTTAGGAACTTACCTCGTTGGTTTCTCTTTGTTGCCTTTTTAAACTTATTCTTCCTTTATCTTTACATCCTGGCCACAGTTTCCCCTCCCTTCACACCTCCCAGTCCCTTTCCTCACCTCCCCTCTCTCCCAGATCTATTTCTCTTCCGGTTCCCTTCAGAAAAGAGGCCTCCCAGGTAAATCAAGCAAACATGGCATATCAAGTTACAATAGGACTAGGTACAAATCCTCAAATCAAGGCTGGATAAGGCAACCCTGTAGGAGGATAAATGTCCCAAAAGCAGGCCTAAGAGTCAGAGACTGTCCCTGCTCCCACTGTTAGGAAGTCCCACAAGAACACCAAGCTACACAAACATAATCTATAAGCAGAGGACCGAGGTCAGACCTATACAGTCTCCCTGATTTTCTGTTCGGTCTCTGGGAGCTATGATCCCTGTTTAGTTGACTCTGGAGGGGGGGGGGCTTTTTCTCATGGTGTCCTTAACCAATCTGGCTCATACAATCCTTCCTTCCCAGTCTTCTGCTGGATTCCCTAAGCTCTGCCTAAAATTTGGCTGTGGGTCTCTGCATTTGCTCCTATCAGTTGCTGGATGAAGCCTCTCTGATGATGATCATGCTAGGCTCTGGTCTCTGAGAAGAGAAGAATATCATCAGAAATCATTTCAATGACTTTTTTCCAGTTGCATTTGGTTCTGTCTTCGGTCTCTGGGCTATCCAGTTTCTGGTTTCTGGCCCTCTGGGCAGTGTCAAGCTTAGGCTCCCCCTCATGACAAAGGTCTCAAGTTGGGCCACAGTCATTGGTTGGCTACTCTTACAACGTCTGAGCCATCTTTATCCAGGCACATCTTGTAGGTTGAAGGTTTTGTGACTGGGTTGGGGTCTCAGTCCCTCTACTGGAAGACTTGCCGAGTTACAGAAGATGGCCGGTTCAGGCTCTGTATCCCCCAACTGCTTGCAGTCTTTGCTTTGCTATGAAGCTAAATGTCTCATAGATTCCAGGAACTTTCCATCGCTCTAGAGTTCTACCTGAACCCCGGAAATGCCTTCCAATTCCAGTCGTCTCTCCCAGTACTCTCTTCCTCCACACCCCTTACCTGATCTTTCCTGTTCCCCTCCCTACCCGCCCCCAGCGTTGGTGGTATAGTGGTGAGCATAGCTGCCTTCCACATTCGTTTCTCACGCATGAGTCACTGTCTTTTGTTGCTGGATAGCCAGTATCCTGAAAGTGGTTCTTTTCCTTTTGTTTTCTGTTGTAGTTGTGTTATTGCCAATGCTGTGGCTTCAGATGGAGGACACAGGCTGGTACCTTCTACTCTAAGTGAGTATTGAAGACCCTGATGATAAGACTTTAATGGGGCTCTGCTCCTTCCCTTGCCTCTCTCCCACCTTCTTCTTTTCAATTCCTGCTTCTCTTCTTCTTCTTTCTTCTCCTTCCTCCCCATTATCTTCTGCTTTTCCTGTTTTCTGATCCTGGGGATTGAATCCAAGTTCTCATGCATGCTAGCCAAGTGCGGTGCCATTGACCAACACGCCCAGATCCCTGGTGTTCTTTCAATTCACTTTTAGACAGTTTGCCACACAGCCATTCCTCACTTCCCCCTCTCCCTCTACAGGATCTCATTCCAAAATGTCAAGCGAACCCATATGCTGAATCTCAAATTCCTCTCATCATTCCAGTCTATTGTTCTACTTCCCAGACTATTTACCCAATGACTTATTATCTCATTTTTCTAGATGGCCCATAATGTGCTTGAACTTGACATGTAGAAAATGAATAGGCCACCTACAGATTCCTGGTCCAACGGCAATCTCCATTCATCAACAAACCACGGCTAGCTGTTGGGCCTTCCTTTCCTCTTCAGGATGCTCGCAGAGATTGTGGTTTTGTTATTGTTCCTCACCACCTAGCATAGGCCGGGACACAAAGAGGGTTTCAGTTAATACAGCAAATTACATTGGGTGCCAGATACAGGGCGAGAATCTGAGAGAGGGAGAGGAGCAGGCTACGTTCAAAGTCATTCTCACTACACCGGACTTGCTGTGTCCCTGCAAGGGTCAATCGGGAAGCACATGGATGAGGAGAGCTGGTTTTCTCTCCGGTGACTGGGAAGGACATACCTGAGAATAGGCAAGGAGAGAAAATGAAGTGGAAATAATAGAAGGAAGCGGCGTTCTAGGCTCCAAAATACTGAACATTTGTCTCTTAGTACGGTGTCCCAGTTAAGCACTTCTGTGACTCCCCTTTCTGTCGAATGTGCGCTCATACCAAATGCACGGCAATCTGAAGTGTCTCTGGCTCATCTTATGCAAAGCTGGCCTTCTCGTCAATCACGTTAGGAATTCTAGTCAGGCTTAACACACCTATTTTATCCATGGTTTGGGAGACCAGGAGTGAGAACTCTTTGTGAGCACATGTGTCCCCAAGACAGTAATTGTGGGACTTTCCTAGCATTGGTGTGCAAAGATATTGCACCTGAACGAAGCAGAACCATGGGACAGGCTTTGGGATCAGTCTCATCTGATTATGAGACACATGTGTGCCACACTTTCCTACCCACACATCCACTCTGCTTCCATTAGTGATGGAGGAAGGTCATTGGTTGATTAAATAAAGAAGCTGCTTGACCTGATAGGTTAGAACATAGGTGGGAGGAGCAGACGCTGGGAGGAAGAGGAAGTGAGCTCAGAGACTCGACAGCTCTCCTCTCGAGCGCAGACGCCTCAGAGAGACATGATGCTC
>NC_022014.1:56285760-56290209 GCF_000317375.1 Microtus ochrogaster | reverse complement strand
AATGGGTTAGTCCAGGTGCGAGAGTTAGCCGAGAAAAGGGCTAGAGCTAAAGAGCCAAGCAGTGATTAAAAGAATACAGTGTCCGTGTAATTATCTCGGGTAAAGCTAACTGGGTGGCGGGACACAGCCCACGGCTCCTATTACTACACATTAGGCAGGGGAACTGTGCTGTTTCATGTTGCCAGGTCTACTTCAGCTTGCTTAAAGCTGTTTCCCATGGAAATCTTGGCCCAGCTCCTCTGGATGCAAACTCCCTGGCAAACCATGTGTGTCTGTTTTGGGGGAGAGTTCTCAGCATGCTCTGCTTCTGTTCAAAGGAACTAGGTGGAATTAGTGTCCTCAGAGGAATTGGAGAGCAGGCCAGGCAGGTGTACAGGATTCTGCCAGCTACCTAAACACTAGAAAACCATCTTGTTTGATGCCCAGGTCTGACTCCTCTCAAAGAAAGGCTGGGATGTCCTAGACTTCCTTGTATGAGAGAGAGTGTGAAGTCATTTTGTAAAAGGCTCCAGATCTTAGCCATGTTAGAAGTCCATTTGGGTTGTGGAACCCAGCATGTAGGCAGCAATGTCTGTCAAAGTAGGAACAAAGACCTAGTCTACCTGCTAAAACAGGGACAATGGGTAAGTCAACAGTCCCAGGATGTGGTTGGGAAAGTCTATAAATGCACTAACTTTGTTTTTTTTTTCTTCAGTAGTTCTGTTTCTTGCCAACTGTTCTTGTTAACTGAAGTATATCAAGTCTATTTGGCAAGGTTATGTATTTTTGTGCTTAAAAAGTCTAGAACAGGAAGGGTTGGGCTGCATGATTTGGGTGAATTTCCCATGCAGGTGGTGGCCAGCTATAAAGACTTTCTATTGGCCTGAAGAGTCCATATGTTCAAATGACAGCTCATGTTGGTGAGGATGTGGAGTAAGGGGAACACTTAGCCATTGATGGAGGGAGTGCAAACTTGAAAAGCCTCTATGGAGATCAGTGTGGGGGCTCCTTCGGAAGATGGGGATGGGTCTATCTCAAGATCCAGCTATACCACAGTTAGTATTTTCTTGGTCAGTGTTTCTATTGCTGTGATGAAACAGCATGATCAAAGCAACTCAGGGAAGAAAGGGTTTAACTGGCTTGCATGTCCACAGCACTGTTCATCATTGAAGAAAGTCAGGACAGCAACTCAAAAAGGCCGGGAACCTGGAGGCAGGAGATGATGCAGAGACCATGGAGGGGTGCTGCTTACTGGCTTGCTCCCTATGGTTTGATTGGCCTGCTTTCTTATAGCAGCCAGGATAACTAGCCTAGGGATGGCCCCACCCATAATGCCATAATGGACTGGGCCCTCTTCCACCAATCACTAGTTAAGAAAATGCTGTACATGCTTGCCTGACTTCATTTTGATTCTGTCCTCTCAAATGAGTTTAGCTTGTGTCAAGTTGACATAAAACTATCCATCACAGGCGTATACCCAAAGGACACTTCATCCTGCCACAGAGATTTTGCTCAACCATGTTCATTGCTGCTCTATTCATAATAGCCAGAAATTGGAAACAGCCTAGATGTCCCTTGGTATATTTACACAATGGAGTATTACTCAGGCATTTAAAATAAAAAATGAAATTTTTAGAGCCCTGGACCTCCACCACACAAGTGGCCCTGGAGGAAAGACAGTCAGGACTCCAGCCTGCCACTGGGAAGGGATGGGTGAGTGCCACTATGATGAGCAAGTATGCAGTGAGGGAATGAGAGAATGAGAAAAGTGGGGTGTTTCAGGTGCTGTGAAGAGGGGTGTAACTGGAAATACGACATGGTGAGGAACAGGGGCTGGTTGAGTGACCTGATCAGCCACCTAAGGCCACGGGTACAGCCCACCCACCTACCACCTGAGCTGCCACAGAGGCCCATGCGTGGATCCGCGGCCTTTCTGCAGCTGAGGTCTGTGTGGATGTCTATGGTCCATGTTACAACCAAGGATCATGCAGATTTCTGTGGTCTGGGCCACTGCCAGAGGCCACACTGATGTCCAAGGACCATGATGCCACAGGAGCCATTCTGATTTGAGTGACCCGAGCTGCCACCTGAGGCCATGGTGATGTCTGGACCTGTGCTGCAGTTGAGGACCATGTCTTGGTCCATAGACCTACAGTAGCTGGGGTCCAGGTTGTTATCAGTGGCCCACATTACTACCAAAACCAATGAGGATGTCTGTGGTCTGGGCTGGCACCTAAAGTCATGTTGCTGTCCAAGGGTGGTGCTGAGTTGGCCCCACCTCAATGACCATATGTAGCATGGGCACAGGAGAGCTAGCTTGGGTTGCGTGGGAGAAGGAGAGCTGGTCCTGCCTCTCCCTGGCCACTAAGGCAGTGCCTTCAGAGATGGGAGAGCAGGTAGAACCATAACTGCAGGGTCTCCATGACTCCAGCAATAGCAGGATATCCGAGAGGAATCTTGGTGAGGGTTTAGGATGGGTATTATAGCAGAAGCCAGAGGACTGAACCAGACCAATGACTCATTGCAATCAAAGCTGTGTGGGCAGAAGGATATACTGCACGACACAGTGTAGCTCCCAATGCCGCTATGGTGAACGAATGTGATGGAGAGGTGGGAGAGAAGGATGATCGAAGTAATACACACAGGGCAGAACTGAAGATGAGACAGCTTTCTTTAATTTTAATTTCTTTATTTACTTTTGGTGGGGAGGCTGCAAGGGGAGAGGGCAGACATGGAAGGATTGGGAAATGAGTAGGATTGGGGTACAAGATGTGAAACTCCCAAAGAATCAATTTAAAAAATTGTGCAGAAGAACTGCAAATGGCCAAAAGACACTTAAAGAATTGTTCAACATCCTTAAGCATCAGGGAAATGCAAATCAAAACAACTCTGAGATACCACCTTATACCTGTCAGAATGGCTATGATCAAAAATACCAATGATAGCTTATGCTGGAGAGGATGCTGAGTAAGGGGAACACTCATTTATTGCTGGTGGGAGTGCAAACTTGTACAACCACTCTGGAAATCAGTTTGGTGATTTCTCAGAAAATTGGGAATCAATCTACCTAAAGACTCATCAATACCCTCTTGGACATATACCAAAGGATGCACACTCTTACCACAAAGACATTTGCCCAGTTATGTTCATAGCAACATTATTCATAATAACCAGAACCTAGAAACAACCTAGGAGCCCTCAAGCAAAGGATGGATAAAGAATACAGTACATTTACACAGTGGAGTACTACTCAGCAGGAAAACAAAACCAAAAACAATGCTTCTTGAAATTTGCATGCAAATGGATGGAACTGGAAAAAAACATACTTAGTGAGGTAACCCAGACCTAGATAAACAAACATGGTATGTACTCACTCATAAGTGGATATTAGGCATAAAGCAAAGGATAACCAGCCTTATAGTCCATGATTCCAGAGAAGCTAGGTAACAAGGAGGACCCTAAGAGAGACATACATGGATCCCCCTGGGAAGGGGAAACAGACAAGATCTCCAGAGAAAACTGGGAGGGGGCAGGAGAAGGGAAGGTGAAAGGAGAGGAGGAGGGAAGAAGAATATGAAAAAATGGGATACTCAAGAAGGGGAAGAGATGGAGAGGGAGAGAAAGGAAAGCAATATTGGGATTGATGGAGCCATTAAGGGGCTAGCGAGAAACATCACACTAGGGAAAGTCCCAGGAATCCACAAGGATGACCCCAGCTAAGACTCTAAGCAACAGCTGAGAAGACATCTAAACTGGCCTTCCCCTGTAATCAGATTGATGACTACCTTAATTGTCATCATAGAACCTTCAACCAACAACCGATGGAAGCAGATACAGAGATCCACAGCGAAGCACTGGCCTGAGCTCTGGGACCAGTACAAGAGAGGGAGGAGCAATAATATGAGCAAAGGGATCAAGACCATGATGGTGATGCCCACAGAAACAGCTGACCTGAGCTAGTGAGAGCTCACTGACTCTGGACTGATAGCAGGAAACCTGCATAGGACCAAACTAGGCCCACTGATTGTGGGGTACAGTTATGAGGCTCGGACACTCTGTGGGGCCACTATCAGTCAGACCAGGTTTTATCCCTAATGCTTGAACTGGAGTCTTGGAACATGTTCTCTTTGGAGGGATACCTTGCTCTGCCTAGATATAGAGGGGAGGGCCTTGGTCTTACCTGGAAGTGATGTGTCAGACTTTGTTGACTCCCCATGGGAAGCCTTACCCTTTCTAAGGAATGGATGGGTGGGTTGGGGATGAAGGAAAGGTAGAGCTGGAGGAGGGGAGGGAGTGGAAACGGGGATAGCTATATAAGATGAGAAAAAATTGCTTTAAAAATTTTCAAAACCTCATCTTTGATAAAGGAGCCAAAAGTATACAATGGAAGAAAGAAAGCATCTTCAACAAATGGTGCTGGCATAACTGGATGTCAACCTGTAGAAGAATGAAAATAGACCCATATCTATC
>NC_022014.1:56237566-56283960 GCF_000317375.1 Microtus ochrogaster | reverse complement strand
GGGGGGAAGGGTGGGAGGAGGGGGAGGGAAATGGGAGGCTGGGAGGAGGTGGAAACTTGTTTTTTTTTCCTTTTCTCAATAAAATAAAAATAAAAGTAAAAAAAAAAATTTCAAAAAAGAGTGTCTGTCAAAAGCTAATGTGCTCTTAACAGTTCCAGTTCTAGCTGTCTGTCACAAGACTTCCATACTCCAAGCCATACACTCAAAGACACTCAGTTCAGCAGTGTTTGTGATGTTACAAGCAATCTAAATCCCTATTAGGGTGACAGAAAATAAACCCCTAACCTTATGAAATATTAAGTGAAAATGCAAAAGAATGGAGAAGTCCTTTGTATTGTGATAATATGTGGAAGACATTGTTACAAAGTCATAAAAAATAAATTAATTAAAAAAAATAAACCGCAAGGCCCCACGTCTGCATGGAATGTATTTCTGCTGGGCAGCACACCACACTGCTTGGTGCTTAATGCTGAGACATGAGTGCACAGCGACTAGGAAGAGAATTTCGAATTTCTTTCTGTGTTTGTTTTGAAAAATAAATGAAAGGAAATGACAACAGGAAAATTCCCCTCCTCTCTGATATTCGAGAAGGGATCGGAGTTTGGGTCTTTGGAGAAGCAATGCTTTCAATTCTACCTTTATCACAAAATCACTTGCGAGATTAAAAAAAAATACACTTAACTCAGCTTCTATAAGAAGCAGAGCCTGAGGCAAGAATTAAAAAGCTGGGCCTCAGTTTGGGGGCAGGGGTGGTACAAACCCAGGATAACAAAGATAAGGACATAAAAGAAAGATGTACCCTACTTTGATGGCTGTGCTCCCCAGTTTCATGCCAGCTTGATGCAGGCTAGAGTCATTTGAGAGATGGGTACCCCAGTTGAGAAAATGCCCGTCCTTGTTAGATCAGGCTGCAGATAAGCCTGTAGGACAGTGTTTCTCAACTTGTGGGTGGTGACTCCTTTGGGGGTCGAATGAACACTTCATAGAGGTCATAAATCAGATATCCTGCATATCAGACACTTAGGTTCCGATTCACAACAGTAGCAAAATTATAGTTATGAAACAGCAACAAAATCATTTTATGGCTGGGGGCGGGAGCACCAAAACATGAGGAACTGTATTAAAGGGTTGCCACCTTAGGAAGATGGAGAACCACTGTTGTAGGGTATTTTCTTAATTAGTGATTGATGGGGGAAGGCCTAGCCCATTGTGCCTGAGGCCACCCCTGGGCTGGTGGTCCTCGGTTCTCAAAAAAAAAAAAAAAAAGAAAAGAAAAGAAAAGCAAGTTGAGCAAGCTCTTAGGAGAAAATCAGTAAACGGCATCCTTCCATGGCCTCTGCATCATCTCCTGCCTCCAGGTTCCTGAACTGACCTCCTTCAGTGATAGACTATGCTATGAAATTATAAGCCAAATAAACCCTTTCCTCCATAACTTGCTTTGGGTCATGATGTTTCATTGCAGCAATAGTAACCCTAACTCGGACACTGACCACACTATCACACGAAAATGGAAGAGACAATGCAATTGATTGACATCCTGGAGTAGTCCACGGAAGAGAAAAAAGATGTGTGCATGAGGACGGGAGGGGGCGGGGCAGGGCGGATATCTACCCAGCCAGTTTCTTCCTGTCCTCTATTTCTCGCTCAAGTTCGTTCTCAAGGCATGTTGCCTCCCTGCCCCACCCACACTGCTGTGGCTCTCAGAAGAGAGATCTAATGCTTGGCACTTCATCAAAATGTGGGCCACGAGAACCATGCCACTTCCAGTGTTGCCTTCAGCGCTAGCTAGCTCATGGAAGTGTGAGGTTGAGGGGATGGGAGATGGGGAGGGTCAGCAAGGATCTAGCAAAGGTAAGGTCATTGTCAGTCAGCCACGCAGAGCATGTAGCAGGGTAAAAGAGGTCAAGGGAGGCCAAGAAGATTCACAGAGCTGCGCTCATTAGGATGAGTCTGGCCCCACCTCATTCCTGACCAATTAAATCAGGATGTCTGGGAATGTGTATTATTTGCAAGGCCCCTTAGAGTACGTGGGTGGGTGTTCAGCCTGTAGTGGGAACCATGGCTTTTCAGTGTCTCTGAGAAACAAACCTCCGGGTGCAAATTTCACTTCACAATGCCCCATTTTCCTCCTTTTAACTGAAAGAAATAGCAAAGCCACTTACTTGGAAGGACATTATGGGAAGCATTTGCACCCCTGAACCTTAAATTATTTCAGGGCAAGCTTCGGAAGATGCAAGCATTTTGTGACCTTGATTTCCTGCTACACAAAAGGCCACCGAAATTCTTGATGCAAAACAATGAAATTTTCCATTAGGTTCCATTTAAGCAGCAATTTTGCAAAGGGTAGGGAGAAACAGCAGGTTTCTCAGTCAGACTAAATAGGTTTTGTTTGGAAAGTAATAATCAGTTCACTGTCTTGGATTTAGAGGGCACATCTATCCTCAGAACTAACAATGTCAGATTTTATTCTCTCCACATAAATTGTGTGCTAGCCGTGTGTATCCAGATGAAACCAAAACATGAATAAAGTGATTCCTTGAGCTCTTTCTAGAAATGCATTTCCTATTACACACCTTCAATTCCCATCGCTCGCGCTCCATCTATTGCATACCGTTACAGAAAAGGAGCGAGAAACTGCCCAGCAAAGAACTTAATATTGCGAGCAAATGCAACTTTCATCTTGGCCCAATAGTACTTGAATATCTTGCCCTCCAGCCCATCTCACCACCCACGGCTTCTCTTTAGTCAGGTCAGCAGCTGAGTTAAAAATGACGGCAAGGGTTGGCAAGTCCAGAGACTGCAGAAGTGGGATGTAACGTAAGCGGTACTCCGAGAGCGTGTGTTCCCGGCGGTATCGTTTCCCCTAGCCGGTCAGTTTCCCCAGCTGTGGATGAGGCACTGGTTAGCCCTTTCATCTTAGGGATTTTACATTTCCAAATTCTTGGACAACGGCCCACATGCCTCTGTCAACATCCACTACCGACTTTGAATTCTGCCTTTTAGCTAGCTATTCGAAGGGCTCCATTAGTCAAGAAAAAGTTATCTCAGCATAAAATGCTCAATGTGTCTACCTGAAACAGGAACACGAGCCAGGTGTACCGTGCGCTGCAAAGAGATGGAGTGAGACGTGACGGTCTCTTCTGGGAACTTATCATTTATTATCTGCTATCATCAGATAAAGAGAGAAACGTGATAATAGTAACAGAACCCAGATGTTAGAAGATGTATGCCAAGTAAAAATTTTAAGCATGTGTATTATAGGTTTGGGGTTTTGAAGATAATATTTATTGATGATGGGTATAAATTAAACATGGATGAATTTTTAGAAGCACATGATAGTGAAGACTTAATTTTCTATGTGTGAAGCAGCTGCTCGAATCTGTGTCTAGATGTATCAATCTGTGAGCGTGTTGTTGTATGTATCTCAGATCCGTGAGCGGTAGAAGTTTTACAAAAGAAAGCATAAGTGAAACTAAGTAGGTTTCCAAAAAAGTTTAAATTATGTGTATGTGTGCTGTGTCTCTGCTGGCATGTGCACATGAATCCAGATGGCCACAGAGGTCAGAAGAGGATGTTGGATCCCCTTGATCTGGACTTAAGGGCAGTTGTGAGCTGCCTGACATGGGCGCTCAGAACTGAACTCAAGTCCTCTGCTGATGGAGGAAGGTCATTGGTTATTTAAATAAAGAAGCTACTTGCCCTGATTGGTTAAAACATAGGTGGGAGGAGTAAACAGAACAGAATGCTGGGAGGAAGAGGAAGTGAGCTCAGACTCGACAGCTCTCCTCTCTCCCGGCTCCTGGGCAGACGCGGGGATAGCTCTGCTCTCTGAGGCACACTCGATGAAGCTCCGATCCAGGTTGGACGTAGGCTAGAATCTCCCTGGTAGGCCACCTTGTGGGCTACAGCAGATTATTAGAGATGGGCTAGTCCAGGTGCAAGAGTTAGCCTAGAAGAGGCTAGATAGAAATGGGCCAAGCAGTGATTAAAAGAATACAGTGTCCGTGTAATTATTTCTGGTAAAGCTAGCCTTGCGGGCAGCACCTATCACAACACTCTGCAAGAGCAGTACATGCTCTTAACCACTGAGCCGTCTCTTCAGATCCCTAAGTAGATTTTTTTTTAAATTTCAAATTCCTATCTCACATCTGCTTCTTTTTTTTACTAATTAAAACTTAGTAAAGATTTATTAGTAAAATTAGTAAAGAATTATTTAATATGTATCATGATCAGGAATTAAAAGAATCAAAAAAATGGAGAAAGAGAATTTTATTTACATTCAATTTCTCTACAAATAACACAATTTCTAGTGAATATCTAAGGCTTGTCGAGTGGTTGGGTCAACAGAGGTAACCACTTTCAGAAGAATAATTATGGTGTATGTTAATCACTTTAATAAGTACCTTTGCTTAAGAGCCATGTCATGTGATGAATAATATTCTGGACTAGAAACTCTTGCCCAAAGCTACTTGCTACCATTAGACACAATTAAACTCAAGTAAGTTGGTTTTCATTTTCATTCAATTCCAGGAATTCTTTGATTTCCTGTGTGATGTCTTTCTTGACCTAGATTTATTCAATAATGTGTTGTTTAGTTTCTATGAGTTTGTGTAGTTTCTATTGTTGATAGCCATCTTTATTCTATTGTGGTCAGATAGAATCAAGGATGCTATTTCAACTTTCCTGTATTTGCTGATGTTTTCTTTATATCCTAATATGTGATCTATTTTAGAGAAAGTTCCTTGGGATGCTGAATTTTCAGAGTTTTGGTGGAATGATCCGTAGATATCAGTTAGGTGCATTGAATTTATGATTTCACCTAACTCCAGAGCTTCTTTGTTTAGTTTTTTTTTTCAGATGACCAGGGGTGAGAGTGAGGTGTTGAAGCCGCCCATTACCACTGTGTTGTGGTTTTAGATCTGATGGTATTTTGTTCATGAAATTGGGGGCTTGTGTTTGATGCATACATGTTTAGGAGCATGGTGTTCTTTAGGGGATTTTTTTCTTTCATCAATAGGAAATATCCCTCTTAATAATTTGATTAGTTTTAGTTTGAAGTCTCTTTTGTTGGATAATAGAAGAGTTACACCTGCTAGTTTCTTGGTTCATTTGCTTGGCATACCTTTTATCTGTCCTGGTATCCTCAGATGCCCTCTATCATAAACTGTGATTTATGTTTCTGGGAGGCACCATAAAGATGAATTCTGTTTTCTCATAATCTGTTAGTCTCTGTTTCTTCAGAATTGAGTCAATTAACAGTAAGAGCTATTACTGAACAGCATATATTAATTCATGTCATATTACTGCTTTCTTGAACCCTTTTGATTAAATGCTATGAGAGTATTTATTTATTTTCTGTCCCCTCTTGGGTGTATTTAACCTTCTCTTTATACACAAATATTGCTTCCAATGTCCTCTGTAGACATTTAGTGGTCATAAATTTTCTAAATCTTTTTTTAATTATAGAAAGCCTTCCTTTATCCTTTGATAGAACTGGTAGTTTTGCTGGGTATAGTAGTCTGGTTCTCGCATCACCTGTAGAACATTCATACAAGCCCTTCTGGTTTTCATAGTCTCTACTAAAAAACAAGCTGTTATTCTTATGATTCTGCCTTTATATGTGATTTGATCTTTCCCTCTTGCAGCTTTCAATATCCTTCTTTTTTGTCTGTACATTCAGCATTTTAATCATTACACAAAGCAGGGCAGTTTCTTTTCTGGTCCAGTCTACTTGGTATCCTGTGTGTCTCTTGCACTTTGATAGGCATCTATTTCCTTAGATTATGGACATTTTCTTCTGTGCTTTTGTTGAAAATATTTTTGGTGTCATTGACCTGAATCTCTTTTTTTGTTATACACCATGATTCATATGTTTATTCTTTTTTATTAAAATATTTATCTCATCTTTTGTGTATGTTTGCCTGTACATATGTATGTGTATCACATATTTGCTTGGTGCTCAAAGAGGCCAGAGGAGGAGTGTTGGATTTCCTGGAACTGGAGTTTCAGATGTTTGTGAGTAGGGGTGCTAGGAATCAAGTCTGGGTCCTCTGGAAGAATAACCTGTTCGTTTAACTGCTGAGACATCTTTCCAGTCCTAGGTTAGCCTCTTTATAGTGTACCAGTTCCCTTTATGGGTTTTCTTTTTTATTATTGTTATTAATAGTAACTATTATTATTATTTTATTTGACATTTTCTTTGACTGACTTATCCAACTCCTCTACTTTGCCTTCAAGACTTGATATTATCTATTGCACTTGACCTAATTCATTGCTGAGGCTCTTCTTTGAGATTTTCATATTTTACATCCTGAACTTGTCATTTAGCATTACATGTGTAATTTCACTTAATTCTCAAAGAAATGTTGGGGCATGAAGGTTATTTCTGCTTCCCAGATAAAGAAACCGAATATAAAGAAAATTTCACAGACACATATGATTGATGTTTTTGTTTGTTTTTGTTTTTGTTTTGAGACAGGGCTTCTCTGTGAAGCCCTGGCAGGTCTGGAACTCACTGTGTAGGCCAGGTTGGCCTCCAACTCAGAAATTCACCTTCTTCTGTCCCTAAGTGCTGGGATTAAAGCTGTGTGCTACCACCATGCTCTCTTTATGACTGATTCTTTTTTTTTTTCGAGACAGGGTTTCTCTGTGGCTTTGGAGCCTGTCCTGGAACTAGATTTGTAGACCAGGCTGGTCTCAAACTCACAGATATCCGCCTGCCTCTGCCTCCCGAGTGCTGGGATTAAAGGCGTGCGCCACCATCGCCCGGCCTTTTATGACTGATTCTTAAGTCAAACTATTTTAGATGCAGACTCCACTGCCTTTTACTACAATATTATAGCCTCCCAGAAATGTGAAGTCAATTGCTTTCCAAACCCCAGCGGACCTGCCATGAATAACTTGGAAGACCGACTACACTTCTCTAGGCTGTGATCATTGGCATCTCTCTGACAAATGAATGACTTCTTTTCATACAACTTATTTTTTCATTATTTTTAAATTTCATACATGTGTCTGTTGTATGCTGAGCACATTCTTCCCATTGTGCCCTCCCTGTTTGCTGTTCCTCTCCCCTCCCATTAGATCCCTTGCTTCCCTGAGAAAATTTCACTCCCACTTTGCCTGCTTGGTTTCAAAGATCTATATCAAATCTAGGAACTAGAAATAGGTCTCAGAATGACTGGCTTTATTTCCTTAATATGAGTGTTTCTGGTTTCCCTTTTTTGGCAAGACCGAGTTGTTCTTTTTGATGACTGAAAACAATTGCTTTTATATGCACATGACATTTTCTTTATCTGTTCCTTTGTTGTTCGCCTAGGTGGGTTCCATAACATAGCTGTTGTAAATGATGCTCAACAAACACTGATGAGCAAGTATCTATGGTAAGTTGCATGGAAGCGTGTAATTCATGTAAATTCCTTGAAATGGTATGGTTTTCTTTTTTTTTCTTTTTTTTTAATTTATTTATTTATTAAGGATTTCTGCCTCCTCCCCGCCACCGCCTCCCATTTCCCTCCCCCTTCCCTGATCAAGTCCCTCTCCCTCATCAGCTTGAAGAGCAATCAGGGTTCCCTGACCTGTGGGAAGTCCAAGGACTGCCCACCTCCATCCAGGCTTAGTAAGTTGAGCATCCAAACTGCCTAGGCTCCCCCAAAGCCAGTATGTGCAGTAGGATCAAAAACCCATTGCCATTGTTCTTGAGTTCTTATTAGTCCTCATTGTCCGCTATGTTCAGCAAGTCCGGTTTTATGCTTTTTTCAGACCCAGGCCAGCTGGCCTTGGTGAATTCCAGATCCCATACTGACCTCCACAGTGGCTGAAACAGTTTACATTCCCACGAGCAGCGCACGGGCTCATTATCTTTTGTTCATGTTTGTTGTTGTTTGTTTTCTGGCTGGTTGCCATTCTCTAACAAAGGAACAGCTTTGAAGCAGCTACTCTCACTAGAGGCTGCAGAAGCTGTTGGGGGCTGAGTGTCAGGGGAGTCTACAGCTGCGTATCAGAAGGGATGACTGTTGTCGCAAGTAACACGAGTTCCTGCTATTAGCGTCAGCAGCATTAAGAAGAGTGTGTATTATTTCGTAAAACCAGGCGCTCAGGGCTAAGAGCGTCAATATGAAGGTCGTTACCGGCCAGCATCTCGGCAATCCCATCACGGCAGACGCCTTCCATTTCAGTCCCTCGCATTCACAATTCAATGCAAGATTACTCTATCCTTCATTTAATAGCAGTGGCGTATTAGATGCCTATGTTCCAGACAATTCTAAATTTTCACAGCATTCACTTAGTCTGCCCTCTCAGCATCCATATGGCATAGATATTTGATTTAAGGCGAGATATCTCTTTGACATAAGTATTACAATGCCAACCATCAAGTGCCAACCAAACTACAACCAGCTATAAAATAACCTATGACATCCTTTGCCCTTTTCCTTCCCAGAAGCCATTGAGCAGGAAGTCTCTAAAATTTTGTGTTCAAACTAACCACTAGAGTGGAATAGAAATTATCACTGTTGCTTATACACAGTCCCCAAGAACATGCCTGTGGTCGAAATCTAAATGCCAGTAGAGAATCTACCAAACTGTACAAGACTTATTCCGTGACCATCAGTGGAATATTCCTAGGTGAGGTCAAGGCTGATAAGTTCTCAGAAAGCAGGTGATTAGGCTGGAGATGCGAAGGACTTGATAATATCATTGGTAGGTACTAGGATAAGTGCTTCTCACCAGTTATAGATGCACTAGGGAAAGGTGGGGTCAGAGCTGAGACAAACAGAGAAGGCTTTGACCCTTGTAGGAGACAAAGTCAAGGTCTGTGTCTCACAAGAATGGTGAGTGTTACTTATAATTATACCACCTAGAGTTTGTGGATGGGGAGAAAGAAGCGGACTATAAGTGAGAAAATATCCATGGAGGGCGCTTGATGCTGTGTAGAGTAGAATTTACAGCATGCCATAGCCACCCAGCCTCTATCCATGGAGAAACAGTTTCAAGCTTCATGAGGATACATGTGTCTTCTGGGCAGTAGATAAAATATACGTCTCTTCAGATGTGGAGTGTGTGCTTACATGTGTGTAAATATGTGCAAAAAAAACCTCCCCACATGATAATGATAAATGCCTCACTGACAAGGGCTGAAACCCACTGCGTTCACCTAGTATTTCAGAATGTTCTGCATTTGTAGATAGAGCCTTGGAAGGACATGTGGGTAAGCCCTGGTCCAGGACTGACGATGTCCTTATATACAGAGACTATGCCACAGTTTAAAAAAATTTAAAAAGATCACAGGAAGAAGCAGAAGATGGCCACCTTGCAGGCCAAGGAAGGAGACCTGAAGTAAAAGTCAAGACTCCAGTGCCGTGAGAAAATCCATCTCTGCTGTTTTAGCCACACACTTTGAGGTATGTACTTGTGGCAGCCCCAGAAAACTGTAGGCTGAGCTAAAAACTATATTCTGATTGAAAATCTGGACTGGATAGGCTTCAAACTCTAGAACTTTCTGAATACGAACACAATGCCGCAAATGGAAACATCCACACTTGGCCTCATCAGCAGAGCTGGAAGTTGTCATGTTGACTCAGAAAGAGAAATACTTTGTGTATGTAGAAATACTTCTTATACATAGACCAAAAGATAAAAACAAAATTGTAGAGGCGAAGAGTTATGGAGTAAGAAGAAGAGCAGCAGAAGTGAGGAATAAAGCAAAGGTAGCGGGAGAGCAGAAATGATCAAAGCACCACAGAGGCATGTATGATGTCAGGATGAAACCCACTATCTTCCACAATTAATATTTCATACTAGTAAAAGACACAAAATTATTAAAATAGTATCTAAAATTACCTCCAGCCCAAGTGTATAAACTACCAATGAGCCATAAATGAATTTCACATCTACACTTGGAGCCCATTCCAAAGACATCTCATTATAGTCATGAAAATATTGCCACATCAGAAAACTATCTTAAATTCCAACGACTTCTCATCACAAGTATTTCAGATGATGAATTCTCACCCTACAGCAATTTGTACAGGATAAAACTACAGACAAAATGCTTCATATCCATTTAACTAACGGTTAGCTCTTCTTTTTCCTTCTAGAACATGTTGCCTAATGAGAAGTGATGTATGTGATAGACAAATGTAAAAACGTTATGTGGGGGAGGGTATAGTTTCTGTGTGAGTATGTCGTTGCGGGTGTGTGCATGCGTATGCATATTAGGTGTGTGGGAGAGGGTATAGTTTATGTGTGAGTACGCATTTATAGGTGTGTACATGTATGTGCGTATGTATGTGGCAGCCAGAGGTTGATATTGTCGACCTTATTTTTGAGAAAAGGTCTCACCGAGCCTGCACCTCAGTGGCTTGCTAGACTGGCAGGCCATGATCTAATCCACCTCTGTCCCCCCAGTACTAAGCTGCTAACTCTCCCGGCTTTCACGTAAGCATCCAAGTCAGGTCCTCGCGCTGTGTGGCAGTACTTTGCCAACAAAGCCATCTCCCCAGGCCCGAGGTTCATCATCTTATCTCACTCTGATCCATTCTGGGAACAACTAGGCCCATTTTGAAAACGATAAATAAAATAAAATCAACTAATTTGGATAAGCTATGCTTTGGTTCTGGCCTCTGTGGAAGCATTGTTGCCCTTAGTGTTGGATGTATGACTTACCTCCGCTTTCCCTCCAGCATCTCAAAGGTCTCCCAGGAGAGGGGAGAAGGAGGCGGGGCAGAAAAACTGCTGTTGATAATCCTTTGCCTTTTGCATTCTCTCCTAAATTGTTTCCTTAGAGCTGGCGGCTTGGCGGTGGCGGCTCTCAGCTACAACATTCCCACCCCAGCCCATTCACTCACCCTTCTGCCTGTCTCTCGGAAAGGAGAACCTCAAATCCCCCTCTCTTGCTTAGCGGAAAAGCAGTTCTTTCATCGTTTCTCAGCCTGGAGGCCAGATGATAATGCTAAGCCCTGGAACCTTAGCATGAATATATCAGCGCATTTTCTCAACAAAGCCAGTGTTTCATTTTAGGTGATTCCTCTGCTGTGTATTGAGAGAGCAGAATCATTTTCTAACTTTGTGAGGAAAAGAAAATCAAAAGAAACCAAAAGATGCTGAATGTGAGAGCCTTAGTCCCTCCCATTTCCTTTTGTCAGAGAAAAAAAAGACCTATATTTTATGTCTTAAATAATCTGACAAGCTCACTAGCCTAGAAAGACCAGACTGAAAAATCACACAACTACGTTTGAAGGAGAGTGGGCTAATGGTGAACACACACACACACACACACACACACACACACACACACACACACACACGGAGCTGGAGGGAGACAGACAGAGAAACAGAGACAGAGAGACAGGAAAAGCCATCTCTCTTTTCCTGCTGAATTAACACTGACTCCCATTAAACACACACAGGGTAAAATTATGTTTAGGAATGTTTTAACTTTGGCTTCTCAGCAGGGATAAGTGCCTTAATTTCCTGCAAATCATTGTCAAGTGTCTAGACGGGAGAAGTGGGAGCAAAGATAAGAGGCTCTGAATTTCAGCAGAGGGGCCATCAAGTTAACCCAACTCAGCTATGATTCTTCACCTGGCAACGCGCGATAACTCTTTCAGCCACTATCTTGCTTACACGTTGCTGTTGACTTCCTCGGCCTCCGATAAGAAGGAAGAGAGTGGGAAGCAATGATGAGTGTTGAAGATAAACAGCCCGGCTGTACAGTTGATTGTATTTTACGTTAACCGAGCCCCAGAGGAATCCCAAGCCCTACAGGGGTCTGGAGAAGTTTATGAACGCTTGAAGCTACAGATTTAGAAAAAAAAAAAAACAAAAAAAACAATGCTTTAAAAAGAGTCATCAGTCGCTTAGTTCCTTGATTTTCAATACAGCTCTCGGTCAACAAAAATCACCTTGAAGAAATTGCTACCATTCCAAGAATTCTTCTGAAGGAGGGTTTCCCTCTCTCTCTCTCTCTCTCTCTTTTGAGCAATAGGCAGGACCTCAGAGGTCAGCTGTAACCTTTATGGCATCACATGGCTTCTCTGCCAGCAGAACAAAGTTTCTACCCATGCACAAGTCTAGAGACAACCAAGGACCTAAACTCTCACTGTGTCCAAGACTAAGACACGCTATTTCCTGGTCTCATTAGCAGCGTTCTTCCAATTCTAACTGAGTAGGTTGAGGGTGAAATTGGTGGCTTCAGAAGGATAGTTGCCTGGCTGGGAGCTTTGACTATCTGTGAAATCAGATAACGACAAGAATCACCTGCTAGGATCGCTGTGAGGGGTGAAGGGTCACAGATGCAGAGAGTCTATGTGCCAAAAACTATTAAACTCTGCTCAACTGGTGGAAAGACCTCTTAGGCTATACGTAACTGGCATGGACCTCAACAACAACCTGTAAGCCAGCCCTAACTTAGTTTAAATCTAGAACAAATAGTTTGACTAGAATGACTAGGGTTTCCAGGAAGAGAGAGATGACTGTCACCTGAGGAGGTGAGATTTCACACAAGACGCAGATTTACCCTGATGGCTCTGATGGACATATCGTTAAGTGATGGAGGACCAGATTACTACTGGGGGTGTAGGAGGTCAGCATCAAGATGGGCAGTGCTGAGCTACTGTAATTGAGGTTGCCTTGAACATGGGGACTCATTTGCAGTGGTCAGACCAGGAGGCTGCCTTGACACCACCCTTACTTCGCTTTGGTTTCACGGTGGACCTATGCGCAAGCTGGCGGTGGGGTCCCTACACCACCCTTTGCTAAATCAGTCCTTTTCTAGACCTGCCATCGCCATGTCTCTATCTTGTTCCTCTAGGCTCCCTCTTCCAGAACCATTTTTCTCACTGGGAAGTCATTATCCTCAGGCCTGATGCGTCACACTTCTCAGAACGTGACTCAAGTGCTGTGACTATGTCACCCAGCATACCTCCCTTCTGGCTTTCTACAGTTCTTCTAGCTAAGTCCCCATTTCGTCAGTTCAAATTCCAATATGAAGTAGGCTCTGCCATTCTCCCTTCACCCTTCTTATTCACTGTGTCTGTGGACTATTTATTGGTGAGCTTTCTGGTTCTTTTCCAATTTTCTAATTCTTTTTAAAAGTTTTGCTAACTCTCCAGCGTCCTTGTTCATTTCCATAATTTAATACATTTGAGCTCATAAACTACATATGCCTGCTCAATGGGTATTTATATTGTTCCTACAGGTAGAATTTTATATTTTAATATCATTTGGAGAGCAGTGCTTTTGTGCTATTTCCTTTCCGAGTCTTGGTTTTCAGTCTGTACTCTTAGTTTTTCAAGATCAGAACCTGAATCTGATATTCTTCTTGCAAGCACAATAACAGCTGTTAACGACTGGGGATGGTGGAAGCCAAGAATGTAAATATACAAGACTTGCTTGAGCTACTCACATGGGGAGACATTAGGAAAGTTTGTATTCCAGTGTTGGTAAAGGGTGTGGGTCAAGTTCCATGGAAAACTGTTGCTATTACTCAGAGTTCCTTACTGCTGCTGCTGCTGTTGCTGCTGCTGCTACTCCTGTTGTTGTTGTTGCTGCTGTTACTACTGCTGCTGTTGCTGTTGTTGTTGCTGCTGTTGCTGCTGCAGCTGCTGCTGTTGCTTCTGCTGCTGCTGTTGCCACTGCTATTCCTGTTGTTGTTGCTGCTATTGCTGCTGTTGTTGCTGCTGTTGTTGTTGTTGTTGTTGCTGCTGTTGTTGCTGCTGCTGCTGTTGTTGCTGTTGCTGTGTTTCTGTTATTGTAGCTGCTGTGTCAAGGCTATGAGTTTTTTCTACAAAAAGTTACTGCTCTTGGGATCAGTATCCATGGGAGAATAGGTGACAAGGGATGAAGGATGGGGCTTGGGCAAGGAAGAAAGTAGTTGAGTTGTGATATCAATCCAACATTCTCAGCCAGTCTCCTGGGAATCTTTGGAACTGTATGCTTCCTTTGCCTGTCTCAACTAAAGCAAAGCTCATTGATATCCAATTAGATTCCTCTGGATTGAGATGAACCCAGTGACAGAGAATAACTGTGAGTAAAACAACCACTTTCAGCAATTTCCAAAACAGAATGCAGGAGTGAGAAACCAGGGGTTCGAATCAGCAGCAGCTTTTGATTCTAAAGGCATAGTCTATTGATGCTGCCATAGTAACCTCTACAGTCAGATAGCATGTGGCAATACTCACTATTGGCTTTCTTATCTTCATTACCTATAAGTCCCTCCCTTCCCAACCACTCAGATACACCCCCTCTCTTCTTCCAGCCCATTACCTGCCTATGCCCTCTTCCATCAAGTCATCACCTGTACCTTTAATATTTGGAAGTTCTTTCATTGCTGTTGATAACAATTTGGGAAAGTTAACAAGAGCAGAAAAGAATAAAGATGAATAAAATGCTTAAGTAACCCTTTCCTAGAATTCACTCTTCTTAAACTGTTATCATATTTACATTCCTAGTCTTTTGAAATAAAAGTATTATAGGAAGATTTAATTGTTTCTATTTCTGCCTCCTATGGAGAAAAGTAATCATAACACATATGATAATTTCCTTGTTCATTTTAGATATTTTAAATGAACAACTTGAAACTATAGATAGTGATTATAACATATATCCCAAGAAAACTGAAGAAAAAATTTCAAATATTTTTGACAGGCTCAAAAAAGACAGCTGCTTTCATGTATTAATTCAACATTTATGTTTCTACATGTTAATTAAAATTCATTTTCAGAATAAATAAATGTGTTTGTTAGCATTTGTGAAAAATAGATGATATTTTAAATGTGATTTTAAAATTATGTAAATTGCACCATGTTATAATGCAATTTTTTCATCAAGCCTTTTGAAATTTGTTTACATTGCAATTTATTGACTTACTTCACTCTCAACTGTTTATGAACGTCTGCCAAAGGAGCATAGTGTGTTTTATTTATTCGTTCTCTCGCTGGTAGGCATTTAAGTGACTTTCACGGTTCACCTTTTTGTGAATTCCTCCCCTCCCCACTTCCTTGACAGCTCTGCTTGAATGAAATGTCCTTTCCTTTTTAAATTTCTGGCTGAGACTGACCAGACTTTCCGAGAAGAACTCCAGTTCTTTGTTCTCTGCCCCTCTGCCTAGCCTGTGACAAGCACCAGGCACGTTCCCTGCAATTCCTATTGTTTCTGTGTCAGTTCTGTCAACAGACTTATTCCAAGCCAGACCTACAGAGGAGCAGAACAGAGACATGACAAATATGGGCAAAAAGCGAGCATAGCTCATTGGGCCTCAAACTAAATCTGTAGTTCTTTCAAGACGTTCACCGCGAGAAAACAGCGTAAAGAGAGGAAATATCCTATACACACGGAGGTTTTCTAAGGGGAAAAATGAGAAGCAAAATGGCCAACAATAAGGAGTCCTTATATAAATCATGGTGGATCAACTCCAGAAAAAATACTGTTCATCCTTCCTGTGGTGTCTGAGAGCCAGGTCTTAGATGCGATCACACGAACTTGATCTTTCGAGTTCAAAGGAGTTGAATCTCAGTCATTTTATGTCACTCACCTCATGATTACAGAGGGACACATAGTGGCAGGCGCTAGAGGGAAACACAGAAAGCAATGTCACATTATATATATATGTATATATATACATATATATATAATGTATATATATATATTATTGTTGTTCTTTTGGAAAACTACAACTCCCAGACTCCCCCTGGACTATGGTTGCCTGTGCGCACACCTGCGCGCAGGTGTGGGATATTCTTCCCAGATTGCCTTGGGCCCCCCGTTAAAAGGCAGGGGCCCCCGGGGGCCCCTCTCCTCGTCCTGCCTTTTCCTTGTGTGTCCCACATCCTTCGTCCTTTTGTGTTTCCCTCCCCCATTAAAGTGGACCCACGTGGGAGCCGCCGTGTCGTGTCTGTGTTTGTTCCGCCGGGCGTGTCTGTCCTGTGCCCCGTGTTCAAGAAGAACACCCCCCTGCCCCCCTTTTATTATTTTTTAAGAAGAACAATTATAATATATACAAGTATCTTTGCATCTCTGGATGGAAATGAAGAAGGAAAATGACAGATTTAAAACAATATTGAAAAGCAGAGAACTCAGGACACTTTCACCCCCAGGATCTAATACTGTGTCTACAATCTCCCTTCACACATGCTCCAGGAAGCTTTGGGGTTGCAAGGTCACCATGCATCTGAGGTTCTGTGTTCCACAGTGACATGACTGTGTTCAACTGTAGCAGAAGAATGCTGAGAGGGGAAGCTGAGTAACCTTGCTGGCATTGTGTAATTGTTTCATTTGATTGTTGGTTTGCTACTGTCACCAATTTATAAATTAAAATTTATCATAGATATCTATGTAATAGAAAATAGTATCTGTGTGTGTATGCATCTGTCTGTCTGTCTTTCAGTACTGTTCGTGATTTCAGGAATCCACTGAAGTCTTGGGAGAGATCCCCCTTAGATAAGGGGGAACTATTAAAAACCTTTTTGTGAAATAAGTCAGTTGGCCTGACTAGAGTTTACATCTATGCCTCTTTGACCCAGAATTTTATCCTCTGAGTCAGTGAGATACATCTTCTCTTTACAGTTCTCAAAATATTTGTATAATAAACAGACATTGAAATTAAAACTTCCCAAAGATGGGAGAGAGAAGGAAGTCCATGAGGCCTTTTCCTTGGTTCCTTTCTGGTCCAGAATGACAGGGTATCTACTACGTTTGACTCTGATTTTCAGCCTTGCCCTTAGGGCTCTTGGTACAGAACAGAAGGCTGCTGGGTAGGTGACAGTCAACAGACAGAACCTATTGAATAGGGAATAGGAGAAGCCATGTACTGCCTAAGGCCACTTGATCAAAGCTCTGTCACAAAGACTTCTCCGCTGTTCTGTGTGGCTACTGAGAGCCAGCAGAAACCTAGAGACGGTGTAGGTATGTGGATGCTTTCAGGGCCAGCCTGCTGTGTCCAGCCGGAACCAATAAACAAAGGCTTATTGCAGGAGGAATCAGGACTTTGGGGCTCCTTGTACAGTTTCTGGCTTTGAGTGGATGAGTCCATGAAATTCTCCTTTCTCATCTTCAACAGGAAAAAGTCTCCCTCTTCTAGGTTTATGTCTCTTTGCTTCTTGGCTATTCCCAAAAGAGAGTGGTCCATTTTAGTACCTGGAGAAGTTGTGTGTCACTTCTACTAAAGGTAACGTTTATTTCTCTTAAATTCACCCTTCAGTTGGGCATTTTGTTTCTCATTTTTCCCCTTCAGAAACCTCTATGCAACACAGGTTATTTCCTCTCTTTAAGTTGTTTTCCTGTGGTGAATTTTGAGAAATAGCTTCAATTTTATTTTGAGGCTCAATGAATTACTAACACTTCTGTGATCTTTTCACCCACTAAAGCAATCACTACCTCCCTCCCAGGGCATTTTCAGGAAGATTCTAGTCTGGATTTAGTGAGTGGAGAGACTCTGACCTAATGGTGGGTAATGAGCTCTGACTATTCTCACCTCATCCCGTCTGGTCAGCGAGTGAACGCAGCCTCACTCCACCGCTGTTCTCATGCCGAGGGCATGCCAAGGCAGCTGGGAATCTGCCTGCAAAGAAGAGCTAAAGGGTCAGCATCCTCCTCGGCTTTCTGACACACCAGGGTAGAGCAGGCTGCAGCCCTCCAGACAGCTGGCTGACTAACACCAGCTGTTGCAGGCTCCAGAGAGGGCATTGAAAGTTGAAATGCGAGCCATGGTGGAGAGGAAGTGGTGGGAGGCTCGCTATGACTTCAAAGTCAATATATATGTATAAAAGCGTGGCCTACGAGCAGCTCAAATTTGAGGGTTAATAAAGCCGAGCCTGGAAATTGCAATTCCACACGTTCAATTTGCTACTATTAATGGTTAAGAACCCCAAAGGAAAAAAAAATGAGTAGATAATTAGCAACCCCAATGTCAAGTTCTGAAGTGCTGCCAAGGATCAAGATGTTGCTAGGAGTATAGTGTGATAGTGGCACCGGAGGAGAGGGGGTAGGACGTGGGTGCCTGGAATGAACCACATTTCTGTTCTTGAGCTCTGGGAGACAAAGCGGGAAGCTAAAATAACAGTGCTAATCCCTAATCCCAGGCTCTAACAGGCACGTGGTTACTAAGTGTAGGACTCCCAAGGGCTGTAGCCTTGCGTTATGAGAACCATCACACAAGAAAATGCCCGAACATGTCTGTAAGTCTTCTCAGGAAGTGGGGAGATAATGGGTGGACTGAAGTCCAGGCGCATAGGCACAGGCAAGCTCAACCCTAACAGTTTTCCCAGTTACAAAGGAGGGAACATCATGGCCCCTTCATAGGGGGGTTGGGAGTAGTTAATGGGTAAGGGCAAGCGTATATCCACAAACATGAGGTCGATACACCAAGGCCATAAGTTTAGCCGAGGTAAGGGTCACTGTCGGATTGTTAATGAGTAGATCTCCAATACCTAAACTATTGTATCAGAAAATATTTGTTGCTATTGTTCATGACATTGTTATTAACATATTGGTGGGGGACTTGAAAAAGTATTATTTATACAGTCTTCATTCTGCTTAGAACACTGAAGATTCTTTTGGTTCATGCTGCTTCAGGAACCATCACTATGCGGGCAGATATGAATTTACCAAAACTAACCAAGCTAAATAAGGTCTTACCTATCCTTTCTCCCAAAACAAGACCAGAAGAAGGTATAAAACCCTGTCTCTCATATGAGTGATATAGTTCAATTTGATTTCCTTTGTCTGACTTTTCATATAATTCCCTTATTCTCATCTCAGATGTCCCCCAACCCTTCAAGGGAACCACACAGTGACAGGAGATAAGAACAAGTGTCAAAATAAGTTGGGAGTGGCTGGTGAGGAAGGGGCTTTTCTAGAACAAAAGGAAGAACTTACTTTTTGAGAATAGAATGTATTCATTCTATTATAGCCAGACTAAACAGAAGGCCCCGAGGACTTTAAGTTCTGGGATTTGGCCAGTGAGGAGGAAATTGGCTTCCAAAGCAAGATGCTATCATCCAGAATCTAGATTCCAGGTACACAACCTTCTCCTAACCATCATGTGCCCCTCAGCTGCCACCATCAAGCTGCATCTTTGGTGGCCACCCCCCAGCAGACCGTCTGCAGGCTAGTGTAGCATCAGGAGCTTCTTGGATCATTCGCATATGTACAGAGAAGTTTAAATATTGAGGCTGTCTGTCTAGACAGCTTTTCCAAGCTCTCCACTCTCCCATGAGTGCTGCCCTTATCCTCCCTCAATCCAGCTGTGGAGATGACTGACATTTTGGAATCCTTGGAAACGCATTGCTTTCTAAACATAGAGTCTTAGCGGGAGAGAAGGGAAGGATCAAGTGGTGACTGGGGGACTTTATCTCTAGGGAGACTTCACAAGTTAGAGACCGTTCATAGCCCCGTTGAGTATGACACAATGAAGTCATGAACCCAGGTCTTTGGACCCCAAACCTAGTTGTAACTCCATTAAGTGGCTTGAATAACGAGGAATATTTTACTATCTACCAACTGGCTTCAAGTATATGGAGACAAAAATTCTGTATAAAATCACTAGTGCTATTTTATTGTTGCATCATTGACCGGGTGGCTTTTGCCATAGGACTGACTATGATATTCTTGGTGGTGAGTCTTTTAACATGTGTGCCATCTCTCTAGCCCTGACTGTCTAATGTCTCTAGTGACAAGTAGTTTGGAAGGAATGTGTTAGCAGTGCTTCCTCCTTCTGAGGGATGTAAGGGGGCATTCTGTTCCTTGTCTCCTTAGTTAGTATACAGCTGTCCTCTCCCTGGGTGTCTTTACCTTCTATTCTCACTATATACACCCACCTCTGGGTCCAAATTTCCCCATGTCTTAAGGACACTAGTTAGACCAGAGGCTGTCCTGATGGCCTCATTTTAGTCTGAATGCCTCAGTAAAGACACTCATCACAAGCTGCACTCATTTTTGGAAGTACTTGGGGTTAGGACTGTCACATATTAATCTTGAGGAGAGGAGCATAATTTAAGCCATATAAACTCTAAGTTGGGGTTTTATGGGTTTATGCCATTTTTTTAAATTTATTTATTTATTAAAGATTTCTGTCTCTTCCCCGCCACCGCCTCCCATTTCCCTCCTCCTCCCCCAATTAAGTCCCCCCTCCTCCTCAGCCCGAAGAGCAATCAGGGTTCCCTGCCCTGTGGGAAGTCCAAGGAACCCCCACCTCCGTCCAGGTTTAGTAAGGTGAGCATCCAAACTGCCTAGGCTCCCACAAAGCCAGTACGTGCAGTAGGATCAAAAACCTATTGCCATTGTTCTTGAGTTCTCAGTAGTCCTCATTGTCTTCTATGTTCAGCTAGTCTGGTTTTATCCCATGCTTTTTCAGACCCAGGCCAGCTGGCCTTGGTGAGTTCCCAATAGAACATCCCCATTGTCTCAGTGTGTGGGTGCACCCCTTGTGGTCCTGAGTTCCTTGCTCGTGCTCCCTCTCCTTCTGCTCCTGATTTGGACCTTGAGATTTCTGTCCGGTGCTCCAATGTGGGTCTCTGTCTCTGTCTCCGGTTTATGGCATTTTTATATCCTCACATCTTCCCTTTTACATACATGATTACTCCTTTAACATTTACAAAGAAAGCTGTATTAATGAAATAGATTTACTTAAATAATAACTTCACTTATAATATGAATATAAGGCTAATAGTTTTTAAATATACATTATAATGATTATTAGAATTCCATCTACCCGTCATTTCTCTGTTGTCTAGGACATTGCTCATCTGCTTTAAGAAACACAGAGAACTATGAAAGAACTTAGACTAGATAAATTAAGATGGGATAGGGCACATTTAAGCTTAAGGTCATCAACTATATGGATTTTTAAAGAATCAAGGCCTGGTGTTGGGACAAGGGTTAGTACACAAACCCACTGTCTGCCCAGTTTATGATCTGTTCACTAATCAGGTTGCTGAGCAAGTCTTTCAGGGGAGTAACCCTGCCCTGGTGTTCTTCTCACTTCTAGACCAATTTTCATGGGCCCTTGCACCTCTGAACCCTGGAAGACATTGAAACCCTTCTGAACCTAACAGTCTAGGAAGTCACCACCAAGTGTTTGTGTGCACTTATGTGTGTGTGTTCGCACGCTCTTGCACACATAAATGAAGCCAATGGGCCAGCCTAGTGGTTGAGCTGCCCCATCTTGCCACCAGAACGGACCAATTCTGTAAAGAGTTTGGAGTAAACTTTCATCTTCTTTCCTCCTTTCCCCTTTTTCACCTCCTCACCCCAGTCCCTGAAAGGAATTGACAGAAATGCTACCCTCCAAAGACACCCTCCTTTAGAGACATTAGCTACCCAAATAAATGCCTAGATGCCTCCCACAATTCTTCCCGTTCTTTATGGCACGATGAAGTCACGTCATTTACCACACCTTACAATCACTGGCTTGCTTGAATACTTACCTGACCAGCAGACTACTTAGCTTCAGTGTTTACGTAGACGTACAAGCTATAGCCATCTTGTTTACCTTCTCACCGGCACACACTTGGCACCCAAATATAATTGTGTAAAAGAAATTCAAGGGACTTGCCTTAGGTAGGGTTTCTCTTGCCGGGATGAAACACCATGACCAAAGCAGTTTGGGGAGGAAAGGGTTTATGTGGCTTCCACTTCCACAACACTGTTCATCACTGAAGGAAGTCAGAACAGGAGCTCAAACATTGCAGGAGCCTGGAGGCAGGAGCCTGGAGGCAGGAGCTGATGCAGAGACCATGGAGGAGTGCTGCTTACTAAATTGCTCCCGATGGCTTGCTCAGCCTGCTTTCTCAGAGGACCAGGGCCACCAGCCTAGAGACAGCACCACCCACAATGGGCTTGGCCTGCCTAACTCAATTGCTAATTTAAAAAAATGCCCTACAGGTTTGCTAATAGCTCCATCTTATGGAAGCATTTTCTTGAGATTCCCTCCTCTCAGATGACTTTAGCTTGTGTTAAGTTGACATAAAACTATCCAGCACAGGAATTAAATAGGAATCCAAAGAAAGTAAAACATAAAGAAAAGAGAAAAAGAACAGTAGGGGCAGAAGACACAAAGGTAGGGCAAGAGGAGACCATGGTCCTGGTACGCAGTGATCAGACAGAATTTTGTTTCAGAAGAGGGTGTAAGAATGTGGAGATATCTTTGTCCTTGACCAAGACCTTGCCTGCCCCCCCCCAATAAGAATGCCCCTTTCTCAGATGAATTAGGGAAGGAGAAAATTTCCATCCTCTTTTCCTGTACTAACTGGTTCTCCTCTGAGGTGTAATTCATCTGTTTCATAAAGTGGTCATGTGCTAGTATGCACTGATATGCCACTCTGTGTTGTATAGATTAAAACCAGGGAACTGATTTCTGGGTCTTTCTTGCCAGCCTCTGACCTTGGCACAACAGGAAGCTGCCCGTGGTTTTTTGAAGCCTATTTATTGGCCTGACCCATTTTCTCCACGATCATCTCTTGCTCTAGACTGGGAGTAAGGACTAAGATGCTCAGTAAGCCCCTATCAGGTCACCCTCTTTTACAGCTTTGCCAGCAATGACCCAGATAGTTATTACTCCTCTCAGAAACCTACCAGCAGAAGGGAAGAAAAGTTACCCTCTGATATTAGCTCTACTTCCCAGCCCTCAAACTCCACTCACAGGCCATGTGGGCCTTTCTGGAAGGCCAACAAATATTGGAAATCCATTCTTCTTGCATCATGATTTCTCCCCAAACCTTCCCTAAGCTTGGGTTGAGGGTCCTCCAACACCTCATAGATCAGAACTACCACAGGAGGTGCAGAGAAGTGGCCACGGGGCCATGGGTGAGGTCGCTTTGCCAGGACCTGGTTCAGCAAAGATCACTTTCAGGAAGCTTCCTGTGACGGTACGCATCAATTACGTTCCGGGCAGATGTCCCCATCAGACACGGAGAACATTACCGTGGATGCGAAATGTTCCCAGCATGGCTTGCTACAGCACTTTATGGGATGTGAGAATGCTGTTCCTAATTGTTAGGAATCTGCTGCCAGTGTCTCCGAGGGTTCTCAGAGCTGTTCAGAAGGCAGCAAAAGCATTAGTCATTCCGGATGTGAGATTCTTCTCCAATACGTAAGTGAGAGGGATTAAGGGCATTGCAAAGGGACAGAAAGATTTGTAAAAAGTGAGAGGCAGAGTAACCCATCTCATCCTCCGGCTTTCCCTGGCGTCAGAGAACACAGAATCTTCTCTTATCTCTAATGCCCTGACACTTGCTGCCTCTTTCAATTCCAGCGTTTTCCATCTGCTACGTGGGACGACCCCTCAGTCAGATTATCAGCCCTCTGCAGCGGGGGGGTGGGGGGGGTGGGGGGGTCGTGTTTACATCTTACTCGTCTCTCCACGTCACCAAACATCTTGAGTCAGAGACATTAGATGCAGTTTAGTTTCAGTTCTTTGGCAATTGGCGCATTCCATATGGTAAAAAGGTGGCATATTCAGGGATGTAAAACTCCGGTGTGCCTGCCGTAGGCCAGGGATGAGTTGGGGATCTTGCAACTGCCGCAGAGTTAAGGATGGTGGGGATAGTACTGACACCATACAAACTGCTAACAGTTACGACACCTAACGCTCAAGTTGCTTACCGTATGCAGAATGTCATCTGCACACTGGATGCAAATTGTCTTGTTTTTCTTCATAACACTGAGGTAGTATTAGGATTTACCCCAGCTTTCTTTTTAAAATATTTTTATTAACTTTGGATTTTATACAATGCAATTTGATTATTTCATTCCCAACTCCTCCTCTTAACTCCTCCAGGATCCACCCTTCCCTCCCCACCTCCTCTGTGGGGGAAAAAAAAAACAATCTACCAAGTTCAATTTCTGATGCTCACACACTTAGGGGTATGGGGCCGAGATGTGAAGTGTAGTCGACTTTACTGGGGTCTATGTCCTTAAAGAAAATGGACTATTCTCCCCCAGAAGTCAATTTAGTACCAATAGCTCCTCTGTTAGGGGCAGGGCTCATGAGCCTCTCCCTACTCCGTGCTAGAACGTTGCTCTTGTAGAGATCTTATGCAGGTGACCACAGATGCTGTAGGTTCCTGAGTGCAACAATCCTGTAATATGCAGAAGATAATGTCTTTTCTCATCTTCCCTAACCTCCAGCTCTCAAAACTCATATTGCATCCTCTTCTACAGTGGCCCCTAAACTAAAAAGATTTATTATTTATTTATGCTTTTGTGTGCCTGCATATGTGTGTGTGTGTGTGTGTGTGTGTGTGTGTGTGTGTGTGTGTGTCCACGAGCATGAGCCCCTGTTTCCAGACAGGCCAGGAGAGGGTGTCACAGCACCCGGTACTGGAGCTGGACGTGATTGTGAGTGCTGGAAGCTAAACTCTGCTTCTCTGAAAGGGCAGAATGTGTTCTTAACCACAGAGCATCCCTTCCCACCCTGTGAGCCCATTTCTCTGGTGAAAACACTAGGCACAAACACAGTGTTTGCAATGTGGGTTCTGACTTGGGGTGATGATGATATGTATCTATAACAACTTAAAAATAGCTGTAAGAAGACCATACGTAAGACGAAAGAAGGTGTGCCAAATCCATGAGTGATGAGATATGTGTACATGCTTAAGAGAGAGAAAAGATGCAACTTAAGTGTAATAAGGGATCTTAATCAGGTGAACAAGGGCTCCTTTTCTGAGTAAATTTCATGGGCTTGATTCAGTAGTGTTGATGAACATTCAACAGCTACATTTCCAGGTGTAATTCCTGATGAGTGCGGGCTTATGTTTTCTCTTACATCAGTGAGCAAAATGAAAGTGACATAAACAGTGAACACCTATGTCGAGAGTTGATTTGTCTGTGAAAGGTAAACTTCTTTGCTGCACAGGGCAATAGTTTGAAACACTGCAGCAACACTTCCTCAGGCTTCCCACTACTTCCTCAGGGCTCCCGCTACTCCCTCAAGCTTCCTGCTACTTCCTCAGGGCTCCCGCTACTCCCTCAAGCTTCCTGCTACTTCCTCAGGCTTTTCACTATGCGGTGTAAAGAGTGCCAGCACAACCATGTTAAGTTAAATGTGCTTTGCTTTTCTATGTCTAGACCAGGTGTTAGAAGAGTATAGCCCATTATCTGACTAGCTTTTTCTTCCCTATTTAAACACACACGCACACATGTAAGCACGCATGCACGCACTACACATGCACGCACACACTCTTGCACACACACACACACACACATACACAGAAGAAGAGGAATATGGACAAAGTCCATGTCGAGTAAAACCTAAATCATTTACTAGTTTGACCTTTATAGAAAACTTTTGTTGACCCTTAGTTTATACACCAACAAAATGATAAAGTTAGTCTTGATTTTTGAAGCACTATGATTTCTATGGTACAAATACTTCCTCTATGGCTAGTTTGAAGCTAAAAATATAACTCTGTATAGTTGGGAATAGCGCAGTCCAGAACTGCTGGATCTTGTTCTCACCTTAAAAACACAGCAATCATTGATCAAGATTGATCAAGAGCACATACATGGGTAAGGCATGGCAAAATAATTAGGAAATAATGGGACTGGGGAAGTTAATAGCTTACTATAGCTTAATTTGTTCCATTGAAAGTTTATATGATCTCATTTTTTATAATTGCTATTCTTAATAACTACATGGAAAATTCTTGAAGTTATAATAATTATGTCTTGTAAGCAAAATTAAGATGGTCCCAGAACAGCCTACAGTGACCACAGAAGCACCTGTTTTCCTTTATTAAGTGGATGCAAAATGCTCTGTGGATGTCTGTGATGTAGGCAGGTCTTTGAAAAGATGGTCATCTTTGTTTATAATGGACAACATATTTTAAATATCCACTGATAGAATATATCAAATACTACATATTTGAATTATGGGATCTATTATGAAGTATACCCTATGTTACATTATAATGCAAAATATAATTCATCATCTAGTTCTATAGTCATCCATGAGGATAGATATCAAAAATCAAATTGTAAAAACGGAAGTGCCTGAAAGATAGCTGCAGATGATATAGTTGATGTTGATTTAAGAAACAAAGAATGTGGGGGAAGCAAGATGGCTCAGTGGTTATCATGCAAACAAGAGCATTGAACCCACATAGATGTTGGGAGAATATAACAGCTCACCAACAATTAGACTCACAAGACAGAAGCAGAGGCTCCTTAGAGCAAAGCGATTAGGGGGAATAGACTTATCAGTGCACTCTGGGTTTGATTGGGAGGTTTTGTCTCAAAAGAATAAGGTGATAGAGGAAGACTCCTGATTAAAGGTGGGTCTTCCCGCTTCAAATGATGTAACTAAGAAAAATTCATCACAGCTGTGCCCAGCCTTTGGGGTTTTAGTTCACTCCAGATATAGTCCAGCTGATAACCAAGAATACCTATCAAAACTATCCATCAATTCTTTCTGTTCATATCCATTAAGCTGGGTTTTGGAATCATCCAGTGGTGAAATTTTAATTAGTGAATGGAGATTTAGACAAATAAGAACTATGATATCCCTAAGAGATAACCAAAGACTTTCTTCCCCCAAGAACTTCTGATCCAACTTTCCTTCAATATGGACACAAATTCAGGATTTACCTTCTTCACGAGGACACCCTAGACATCTATGAGTTTGTACCCATCCCTGTATGCAGATGTCAGGTGACCTCCTCACCCAGTCTAATTATAGTTCCTTATGCCAATACCATCTCACGTGGAATCCCACAAGAGAGAAACAGAGTCATTTGAGTCCCAGCTGACATACTTAAGAAAACCCCGGCTCTGCACTTCATCAAGCTAAACAGTGCACTGAGTTGATTTATGAGATAAGGCTATTAATGCATGTAAGAACTCCCACTGGAAAGAAAATTATCCACATAAACAAAGTGTTATTATGGGAATTAGGGAGAGTGCACGTGGGAAAGGTCATTAAATTAAAAAAAAAATCCTGGTAAATCAGTCCTTCCTAAATCACTAAATTCATATGAGGGAAGGTAATATCTTCATCTCACAGGCTTCTTTTTGGTTGTTAGTCCTTCCCTCTCAGAAGGTGACAATTTCACATGCTCGGCTACTGAATGTTTAAATTAGAGGGACTTTCTAAGATACAACTCCTGAAGTCTAATTTTTCAAAGCAGGTTCAATTAGAGACTGCCTACTAATATAGAACAGGCATTCAAGTCCCAGGAGCATCATTTTCTCTTCTACAAATGAAAGACAAATTATTTTTCTTTGCTTCATTTGACAAAAATCTGATACTCTTCACTCTTTCTCTTAATGAGGGGGAAACATAGCACACAATATATAGAGATGTACTTCAAAAAAGTGCTCAAGCTTTGGGTTAAAAAAATTAAATTCCCAGAGAGTCCTAGCATGTGCTAGAGATATTTTGTGAGTGGGGACCAGACTCCTGCCATGGAAATCGTATTGGTAAACAGCCCGATAAGATACTATTCAAGCTTCGTGTTCTGAATTCCATTACTTTATTCTTGGCAAGGATTTTGACAGCCTCGCTCGCACTACTACTGACCTACGTTCCCCCAAGAACATGAGTGAAAGAATGTACCTTTAATTTCCTTCTTAGTCATTCTTTAAATCTTCAATTACGAAACTTACAGACAATGGCATGACAAGTAATGTTCTCAAAAATTGCATCTGGAATTCATAATCGGGTACAATAGTGAAAGAAAGATATGGTGGAATTTTGGTTAGGGGGCTTAACAATACCTGAATTCTTGCCTTGGTTACACAGCTGCTTCCAGAACACCCCCAAGGAGATTTTATACAGAAAGGCAAAGTACAAGGGATTTGACTCCAAATACCAAGGTAGAATTTAAGAAAGCTGGTTTAGGCTCGCTAAACACATCCTGTAGCCAAATGACACAGCTTTGGCTGAACTGGAAGCAAATGACAAGGCTGACCTGTCTCTACAAAGCCCAGCTCCTCAGAGCGCTTGGGTTGGCAAAACTCTGCAAAGGCTTCAGGAACTAACACCAAACTGGGCATTCCCAGACATCCACAGAAAGTCAATGATTCTTCCAGTATAACAGGACGAGGCCAGTATGTCAACCAGATAGAAAAGGGATGAATGGGGGGGGGGCATTGTTATTTTGATTATACATCTTAACCCTACAGAGAAACTCTTCATGGAAGTCAACTGTGTTCATTGTTCCCTTGCTGCTGGCAGAAGGAAGACATGGAATGATGATCAGAAGAACCAATGAACTTTTCTTCATTGTTAGGAAACTGGAAGTATAAAAATCTTTCATATTCAGCACTGTGAACATTAATGTATGTTTCTTTGGCTCATACACGGGACTCGCTTTCTTGACATTTTCTTTCATACTAGCCATAATTCATAGCCAACTGATGAGTTTGGATCCACAACACTACTGAGCTGCAATGCATGCTAAGTCCTCCAAATCTATTTACGTTCATCCACGCTGGTGGCAGATGTTGTTGTGCTGGCTGGAATCCTTTAACCTTTGTCCCAGCACTGACATCCCAGTTTTTACTGCTTTAAACCACATTGTTTCAGTGGAGTACCATCCCTAACTCACCTAACACACGTGTGTGTGTGTGTGTGTGTGTGTGTGAGAGAGAGAGAGAGAGAGAGAGAGAGAGAGAGAGAGAGAGAGAGAGAGAGAAAGAGAGAGAGAGAGAGGGTGTGAGGGTGTTGGGGGAGGGTCATTGAAACAGATCTAGCATGTGAAAGTCCCAAGTCTAAGGACCTAGCTGAGGACATCCCCGTGGACACCTGGGATCCCCTCTAGAGCCAAGTCTCTTGCCAACCCTAAAATGGCTCCCTTAATTCCCTGCTCCTATATTCGCCCTTCCTCCATCTCCACCCTCCCACTCCCCCAAGCTCTCCCCATTCTTTCCCTTCTCCCTTCTCTCTCCCTCTCTACCCTTCCCCCAACCCCATGCTCCCAAATTTTGCCCTGTGATCTTGTTTACTTCCAATTTTCAGAAGGATCTATATATGCTTTTCTTTGGGTTCACCTTGTTATTTGGCTTCTCTAGGCTTGTGAACTATAGGCTTAATGTTCTTTGTTTATGGCTAGAATCTACTAATGAGTGAGTACATACCATATTTATCTTTTTGGGTCTGGGTTACCTCACTCAGGATAGTGTTCTCTATTTCCATCCATTTGTTTGCAAAATTCAAGATGTCATTGTTTTTTACCACTGGTAGTACTCTAATGTGTATATATTCCTCATTTTCTTTATCCATTCTTCCATCGAGGGCCATCAAGGTTGTTTCCAGGTTCTGGCTATTACAAATAATGCTGTTATGAACATAGTTGAACAAATGCTTTTGTAGTATGATTGGGCATCTCTTGGATATATTCCCAAGAGTGGCATTGCTGGATCCTGAGGGAGGTTGATTCCCAATTTCCTGAGAAACCACCACACTGATTTCCAAAGTGGTCGCACAAGTTTGCATTCCCACCAACAATGGATGAGTGTTCCCCTTACTTCACAGCCTCTCCGTCATAGGCTATCATTGGTGTTTTTGATTTAGCCATTCTGACAGGTGTAAGATGGTATCTCAAAGTTGTTTTGATTTACATTTCCCTGATTGCTAAGGAGTTTGACATGACCTTAAGTGTCTTTTGGCCATTTGAACTTGTTCTGTTGAGAATTCACTGTTCAGTTCAGTATCCCATTTTTTAATTGGGTTAACTAGAATTTTAATGTCTAGTTTCTTGAGTTCTTTATATATTTTGGAGATCAGACCTTTGTCTGATGCGGGGTTGGTGAAGATCTTCTCCCATCCAGTAGGATGCCTTTTTGTCTTAACAACAGTGTCCTTTGCTTTATAGAAGCTTCTCAGTTTCAGGTGGTCCCATTTATTCATTGTTGCTCGTATTGTCTGTGCCCCTGGGGTTATATGTAGGAAGTGGTCTCCTGTGCCCATGTGTTGATGTCTACTTCCCACTTTCTCTTCTATCAGGTTCAGTGTGGTCAGATTTATATTGAGGTCTTTAATCCATTTAAACTTGAGTTTTGTGCATGGTGATAGATATGGATCTATTTTCATTCTTCTACAGGTTGACATCCAGTTATATGCCAGCATCATCTGTTGAAATGCTTTCTTTCTTCCATTGTATGCTTTTAGTGCCTTTGTCTAAAATCAGGTGTTCATAGGTTTGTGGGTTAATATCCAGGTCTTAGATTCGATTCCATTGGTCAGCATCTCTGTTTTTATGCCAATACCAAGCTGTTTTCATTACTGTAGCTCTGTAATAGAGTTTGAAGTCAGGGATGGTAATGCCTCCAGCAGTTCCTTTATTGTATAGGATTGTTTTGGCTATCATGGGTTTTTTGTTTTTCCATATAAAGTTGATTATTGTTCTCTCAAGGTCTGTGAAGAATTTTGTTGGGATTTCCTGAACTGACCTTGCCCCACTATCACACTGATGATTGTCTTGAATATCACCATAGAACCTTCGTTTGACGATGGATGGAGATAGAGACAGAGACCCTCATCAGAGCAACGGACTGAGCTCCCAAGGTCCAGTTGAAGAGCAGAAGGAGGGAGAAGACAAACAAGGAAGTCAGGACAGGGAGGGGTTGGTCCACCCCCTGAGACAGTGTGCCTGTTCTAATGGGAGCTCACCAAATCCAGCTGGACTGGGAATGAACAAGCATGTGATCAAACTGAACTCTCTGAATGTGACTGACAATGGGGGCTGACTGAGAAGCCATTGATAAAGCCACTGGGACTTGTTTCTACTTCGTGTACTGGCTTTTTGGGACCCTAGTCTATGTAGAGGCACAGCTTCCTAGGCCTGGATGTAGTGGGGAGGGCCTTGGACTTCCCACAGGGCAGGGTTTCCTGCCTTCTCTTAAGGAGGGAGGAGGGAGAGTGGGGGAGTGAGCGGGAGGGGAATGGGAGGAGGGGAGGAAGTGTAAATTTTTGAATGGAAAAATAAAAAACAGAAAGCCCCAAGTCTAATGATATCTTGTAATTAAATGAGAATAGTACATGGCCTGACCTAGCCAATCAGAAGACATTCTATTTTTTTCCTAGAAAGTCTAAAATAAAGACGCTCTCTTTTTCGTTGGACTTCAGCCTGGATCCAATCAGTTCCATGTACTAATGGCAATCACCTTTCAACCATGAGAGGGAACCACCAAGAAAGGACAGCTCAGGAAGGCGTAGAGAAAAGCTCGGTTCTGGGGACACCATTTGGGCTCTGCACCAGGCTCCAGCTACGTTTGTTATATTTTCGGATTGCTTGATGTGCAAAAGCCAATAGACAGTTTTTGATATTTAATCAGTTTGAGTTGAATTTTTACCTTTTGCAGGAAAATAAATGATATTAATATAAATTTCATTTTTAAAAAACTGCCTAGGATAAGCCAGTGAAAACCGTTCTATAAACTCCAGCACTAGTAATAAAATTCAGAGTTAACCTTTATTAAGTACTGACTCTGGGACAGGCACCATTTCAACTCAATTATAAGTCTCAGCTAATTTACACTTAGCAACAAGTCCACCAGGTGTGCATTCCCACTTTCTCGTTTGCAGGCGAAGGGAGTATGCCTCAATCAAAAGGACAGGCAGACTGAGCAAGATCATCCAGGAGGAAGGTGACACTTGGATGCTAACCCAGGCAAGTTAAGCCCAACTGCAAAATTCTACTAATAAGGGTCTCACTCTCTACCCCAACATGCTTCTCAAAACGTAGCCCGGCAGTGGCTGCCTTAGGGATCGCATCAATGCTGTAAAAGTCAGGGGTTACTATGTGAGCATGGGTATATTTGTTATCTACAAGTCAAACAGTGACTTCCTTAATTCAGAAAAAAAAAACATTTACACACCTTCAAGTATCTGTCTGTTCAGGAATGAATACAGGTATGTGCTCTGAAATCTCTTTCCTGTGCCATGTTGATGGGGAAGGGTGTGTCTTTGTGTTTTCAAACTTCGACAAGGCATGGCTAATTTATAAACTGCCCACAGTTCTGGAGGCTGGGAAATCCAAACACCAAAAGATCTGGTGTTTAGTGGGGACCCATCCTCCTGGGTGGTATCTTCTATATATGATCACAGGGTGGAAGACACACGTGAACTTGCTCAAGCCTCTTTTGTAACAGGACTTTATAAGAGGCTAATCCTATTCATGAGGATGAAGCTAACATGATTTGATTGTAGTCTAATGGCCTCACCTCTTACTAGTGTCTCCTTGGTCATTAAATTCCAAAAGGCCAATGTTGAGCAAACGCCGGTATTCACACTGTGCCAAAGGCTAGTACAGGTATTCACACTGCATCAAGGTGCAAGCAAGCTATAGGACAATGGGAAACTTGGGTTTACAGCTAGGTTACTTCCTAAGGGGTCCATTCTAAATAGTAGTGAAGAGAGCAGTGCATCCTAGCCAAAAGTGAGAGTCAAATAGATATTTCCAGAGCCACAATTAATCAATTTATTGGCAGCAAGTTCTCAGTCCACTTTTATAGGCTGAACTGGATCCACCCTCAAATGTACGTGTTGAAGCCCTATTTCCAGTACATCATAACTTGAATGTGTATGGATATAGAGATTTCAAAGACACAATAAAGTGAAAATGAAGCCATTAGGGTCTATCCTAATCCAATTTGACTGATGTGATCTCTCACCCACCCCCACACTGAGAACCGAACCCAGGACCTTGCACTTGCTATATGAGCACTCCGTCATTGAGTGAAATCCCCTACGAATGGCTTCTTTATAAGAGAAGAAGGTCAGGACCCGGGGAGATGCCAGGTATGTATGTATGCAAAGAAAACATATGTGGGCCCGGTGGGAAGCATGACCGTCTGTGAACCAAAGAGAACAGCTTCTAAAGAAACGAAATATGTGGACACTTGATCTTGGACTTCCAGCCTTCAGGGGTATTAAAAAATAGCTATCTGTTGTTGAAGCCAACCCATCTCTGCTAGTGCTTTGACAGCTCTAGCAAACCAGGACTCTTCCTAACTTAGAGATGAGTATAAAGAACAACAGCGGAAGAGCCTACTTCAGAGATGGAAGCTATGCGTGCACTTGGGTAGGGCTTTCTAAAATTCAGGCCGCATGCTATCATTCCCAGCTAGGCATGAACCTAGAATGCCAACTTGAATGTCTGGGTGAAAGCGAAGTTGCAGGATCAGGCCAATGGACAGGGTTGGAGGGCATAGGCGTCAGATTCCCAGGGTAAAACATTGACTCTGTTGCTTACTAGCTTAGTGTCTTTAACGACTCAGCATGAGTTTCTTCACTATGAGACTCCCTTCCTCATACATATAGCAATGATTAAATTAAAAGTGCTAATATGTGAGATATATTTAGCAGTTCTAAAACCCTGGGAAGTATTCCCTAAATGGGAGCTGATTGACTGCTGAGTTCAGAGGGCTGCGGCTTGCCTGGGATGCACCTGAACCTTGTTGCCTCAATGCACTGTATATTCCTAGTTGCTAGGGCCTAGCACTTGGCCTTCTGCCTGCACTGCTGGATATGAACTTCCACAGTGGTCTGTGCTGGCCAGGAGGAAGTTCAAGGCATGAAGCTGAGGTAGTCTGGTCTGAAATGGTCTACACCACTTCTCCTCGAACACACATAAAATCTACTCATAGGGTCACTTTGGAACAAAAAGGGACATTGTGAGGCCTAAGCTCCAGCATCCTGTTTAGTGCCCCCTTCAAAGCACTCTGACCCACTAAGGCTCCCTTGTATATTGGTGGGAAAAAACTCCAGATGAGGAAATACCAGGGATAGCATGGAAGAAAAGGCTTATCATATTGATATTAACATTGTTTGCCTAAAAAAAATAAGTTCTGAGTAGTCAAAAACAGACTAAAGAACAAAAAATGAAGGCAATGCATCAGACATAACCCAGATCATCACTGCAATGGTCTTACTTACAATGCACTTAGAAGAAACTTGTAAGATACTTTTAGCCAACTAAGATTAGATCTAGGGGCAGGAGGGGAGCTGGAAAGATGGCTCAGCAGTCAAGAGAACTTGTTGCTTTTGTAGAGGACAGTTCCCAGCATCCAAACTGGGAGACTCACAACCACCTATAACTTCAGTTCCAGGGAATCTGATGCTCTTTCCGGCTTCTGCAAGAACTAGACATGAACTTGGTGCACATACATACCTTCATATATACAGACAGAAGGTCACATGTTAAAAAAATAAACCTTTTAAAAATAGATCTTAGGAGTGGATTTTCTTAAGGTAAGCTAGACTTCACACTTCTTGGGATTCGGTCACATTAATGAGAACTTAAACTGCCTGCATCAAGATGGCTTTGTTTACTGTCTGTGCTAAATGCAACACTCCTTTACAATGACAAGCCTTGAGAACCACTTACTCTGCTAGGACAAATATTGTTTCAGTCCACAGAGCCTACATGGCAAACTGGACTGAAGAATAACCATTTCCACAACCACAGGGAATGGGAAAAGGATGACTGTCATTTCCTGTTTAGGTGTCTGGAGCAAGCCGGATGGGAGACTCACAATGTCAGACCATCTCTGCTATTGTACTCGGTCAAGTGTTTACTGTGTGCATCTCAGGGGAGGATGGCCTGAGGTAGGCGAGGGAGGAAGAGGCAGAAACATGGAAGATTCAGGAAAATGACTGCAGATGTTAAAATAGAAGGGGAAGGCAAGGAAAGGAATTGGAAGACAACAGCTACGAAGGAAAGCCTCCATGGGAGAGAATTGGAGCTGTAAACAGCGCCTCTCGGATTTACTTACCTGGTCAGGTAACAGAAACATGGTGAGATGGTAGCAATTGAAATGTGCTTTCCAGCATTGTCAGGACAGCTGACAAGGAGCTACAATATAGGACACAGTTATTTAGCAACTACCAAGCCATCAAGGAACACCCAAAGAGATCTGTTGAATTCCCATAAAAATGAGAAAGCATGTCTAGCGTTTTTGCTTACAACAATAGTACTGTGGTTTTTTTATTTTTTCATTCTGAAAACTGCAGGACAGAAAGGGGCAACTTACTCAGAAGGGAAAAAAATACCTTAAGACATATTTTAAAACAGAGTGCCATTAACCATAAAAACAGAGGTTGCAAATTCACATCTCTGGGCTGAATCTCTTCTGAAATGTTTATCTTGCGCCACCGTTTGGTAAGGGAAGTTCTTGTTATTAGGGCAGTCTCATGGGCAGGCGGGGAATGGGGCAGGTCATTCTCACTCAGAGGGGCTCTGCTCTCCCCTGATGGGGTGGGAGGCTAGCTCTGACACCCGCTGCTCCTCACTTCATAATGGGGTAAGTTACTCTGTTAACAGTCTCAGAGCACCACGCTGCCTCTCTCTCACACACCCTTTCTTCTCTTACAGGGCAGTCGTGAACACGCAGGCTTTCTTCTGCAAGTGGGAATTAGGAAATACACTTGGCTGCACATCCCAGGCTTCTTGTGCAATCAGCTTTGTCAGTGATAATGATGACATCTTCATCCCCATCTGTCCTGCTCCTGTGGCACTTCTCAATGGGTAATGAATAACAGAGGAGAAAGAGAGGGGGTAATTACCTGGCTCCTGACGACTCCAAGTTTTTTTTTTTTAACTGAGTAAAAATACAAAAACAAAATAGAAAAACCCAGGAGTTTTAAACACTGGAAATTTTTATTTTAAATTATCTATTTTCTGGCTTTCAGGAGATGCAAGACCCTGCGGCAGTCCCATGGTGATACCTACATACTGCACTAGGCAGAGATGAACAAAGAATATGAGTTTTTCATAGGTCATGAAAGATTTGATTTGTCATCATCTCCCCCACCTCTGCTCCTTACTCTCCCGTCCAATCATTTAATTCAGCCATCTTTCTCTGTCATTTAAGTTTGAAGTTTCTTCCGTAGTCATATAAAAATCCTACTTTAGAAAAGTGATTTTTTTTTTCTACGAGCCAGTGGAATCCTGACCATCAGGATGGAATCGTAAGAAAACCTTTAGAAAAACCATTGAAATGAAGGTAGAACCTAAGTCCATAAGTCAGCTTGCAAAGCCGTTGTGATGGTATTCTGGCTCCTGACTTAGCAGTACTGTGGACTGCTATGGTTTACTTCTTCCCCGACACTCCCAACACAGCAGACACCTAAATCGACAACATTTCCCCTACCTTTAGGTAAGACAGACCCTACCAGACCAGACAAAACCTACTTAAGCCTAATAAAAAGAAATTCTGCCATCTACCATGTATGGTTTGCGTGTCCCTCTGGCAAGAACAATATCGAGGGTTGGAGAGTTATTGAACTGCTTCAAGCAAAGCACTTGTCAAAAGAGCCAGGCAGGAAAAGACTGTTTCATCTGAACTAGAGCACTTGGAGGACACCCCATGGCCCCTGTGTCACTTAGATCGTGGAGACCGAGACTCAGTTTCCACAACCAAAACAGCTAGCACTGGACCAGCCGTGCCTCTCCAAAACAGAATATTGTTGTATCACTGCAGATCAAATTACCTTTAACACAATCAATAGTAGGGAAGAAAAAGACATTAATTTCATTATCTCCAAATGACTTAATCACATTACAGAGGTATAGCCAAGGTCAAACTTTCCCCCAGTTTTCACACTTTAGGATGGGCAAATGACTGGCCCATCAGACAGCTGTCTGGCCCAACGGCAACACCTGGTTTTGGGTTTCTATTTGATTGATAGAGAGCTTGGAAGTATTTTTGCTCTTACGATCCAGAGGAGTTATAGGTTAAGAATCTAATCTTATTAATTTTGTTTCTTCTCTTTTTAGGGGGCTCTTGCTTTGTTTATGTTGAAAACCTAGCTGCTGCCTTCTTTACGCATCCTGGAGGGACGGCTCCTAGAGGAAGCTCAGGTCCCACCCGGCCTGTCTTCCTGAGGCAGATCTCCCTGAGACTGCTAGCAGAATGAATTGCTCGGTTATGAACGTGAGAACCAATGGACCGCAGAGCTGACTTCTCTCTCGCGCTCACTCTTGCTCCCATCCCGTCTTTGGAAAAACGAAGCCTCTCCAGGCTGACCCGTGGAAGATTTCTGACAAGGCTCCCCTCTGAAGCTGCCCCCAAACTAGACTTGGAATCCTGGCCACCATGATATCATTGACTTCAGAAAGTAAACACAGAGTAAATACAAGTCCAGATTTCAATCAGGGAACTTAAGAAAAGGCTCCAGACACAAGCCTTTGGCTCTGCTTCTTGCTGTGAGTCAGAGGCAGGAGGTTCCCATTAAGGTGTATGTGAACTGTGTATTACTCCACACTGAAGTTGATCTGTAATGCAGCGCTGTCAAGCAGCCAAGTTCTTCCAGCCATCTCGTAGGCCCATATTCAAAACATATCAGTATCTCGTTAGCCCTTTTCATTTGTAAAAAGCTTCACAGTTTACTCAGCCAGCCATAGTTAGAGATATTTTGTTTTAGAGTAAAGTAAAACCCGTTTTAAATAAGTGTGTTTCTCCTATTGTATTAGAACCTATCAAGTTGTCACATTCATCTGGAAGGAGTTGCTATGGAAAAATAAAAAACACTAAATGCACAGAATTATGCATGGGACACGCTTTGATACAGAGCAAAGTACTGCAGGAGGCATATGCAGAGATTTTTTTTTCTATAACACCCTTAAGCCAAGCCATTGAGCAGGAGAGACGGTATTCAAATAAGCTCAAGTCGGGCAAGTGTGGTCAGGGGCGGCAGTGAATCTTCAGACCCTTTCCTTCCCTCTGGCTTCTCCCTTCTAAGTGAGTCCCTGAAGAATCTTAGGCAAATATATTTTGAAAAAGGACAGAATCTCAAAAGGTTTAATAGTAGAGTTGACTGTGGATCCCCCCTCCCACATCTCCTTCTTATTCTTCAAAGGCCACTTCTTCAGATGATAACTTGTGAAGACATCCCCCGTCATTAGGTCATCTCTCACCCTGGTGTGTCACCGTCTTCAAAGATGAATGACCTGGTAAGAGGATGAAACACGAGGTTCAAACGCTCCCGTGGACTAATGGCTCACATCATCGCAAGAAGGCATTGTTCTCTTTTCTTTCCCGTCCTGGCGCTCTGTGCTGAAAGGACAATGCTTATTTCATTGACTCCAGAGGTGAGAGATGGAGAGGCAGGGCTGAGAACAGTTGGAACCAGGACATACAAAACGCATGTTTCTGACGGAGAAATAAAACAGATGAACAAACACACAGAAAAAAAAAAAACTCATCACGCAGAATAAAGAATTAACCCTGCTCTATTTTTTTTAAAAAAAATCCACGAGTGTATTATTACATACAGTATCAATAGCCAAGCTGTGGAATCAGCCTCGGGGTCCAACCTCAGGGGCACGGGCAGATAAAGCGGGCTGTGTGCACACAATGGAGTACTATTTAGTCATAAAGAGGAATGAAATCAAGTCACTTGCAGAAAAATCGATGGGACTAAAGATCATCATGTTGAGCAAAATAAAGCAAGCAGGCAGCAACAAGGATCACATGAGCTTCTAATTTGTAGAATCTTTAATAAAAAGGTCTGCGAGCAGAAGAGAGACCGATAGAGAAGAAAAGGGGGACAGGAAAGTAGAGGGGAGGGCGTGCGCGCTTGTGGACACTCACAAAGCCCGGTGAACACATTTGTGAACATGGTAGAGAAGCAGCTTGTTCTGCACAATTAATGGCAGTTAATGATGTAAAATTTAAATCATGATTATTGAGAAGCCTTTGGAAAATTCTGTGCTCTCCATGGTCACTGAGAAAAACAAAACGGCACTGACTTTAAGAAGAAAACATTCTGCACTAAGTGAGGCCTCTCCGGGAAAGTGTCTTTTATTTTCAAATGGGTCTTTAAAGTTTAAACACGGGAGGCTGGAGAGACGGCTCAGTGGATAAAGGCCCTTGCTACCATCCTAAAGACCTGAGCTCCATCCTCGATACTCTTGTGGTAGAAGGGTAGAGGCTAAAAGGGCGAAGATCTTGGCACTGACATCCCAAGGGCCTACATGAGAGCCTGTAACAGGGTAGAGAACACAGAATGAGAAGAAAGCACACAAAAAGAACTTGCTTTATAACAAAGTAGATCTGTGCTAACTGACCCACTCCCGATAATGGCGGTGATGCGTCCTGAACAATCCAGCCCTGGTGACCAGCTCACCTCTGAACACTGTGACAGTGGCAGTTCAGTTTCAGCACGAATCTGGAAGGGGCATTCAAACCACAGCATTATTCTATGTATGTTATTTTCTTCCCACGGTCTTTTGCCGTAGTTCGAGTCCAGTAAGTTCAATGTATGCCTGATGTAGACTCACTTCTTCTTGTTCCTCATTTTGATACTTCCTTATCCCAATGCCCCGATTGCAGCATGCAATTAATGGAGATGCTGAACGATCCGTGTGCCTTTGGACATGGGTGGGATTTTCTCTGTTAGCCCTTTTAACAGCCAGTGAGAACAAAGTTAGAGAGAATGGATGGGGACCTAGAGTAAACTGGGCTGCAGTTCATTGACACTGCACATGCACCAGCCAAGCTGTTTCGGGGATTTCCATCCCTGGCTGGGTCTGACTTCAAATGTGCTATCGGAAGCTGGTACTGAGGCTAGACATATGCTTGCATAGCTTAAGAGTGACATCCAGTGGTTTGCTGAGGCAGGCAGTCAATGAAAACAGTTTAACATCATCGAACTGGGCTTAGTTTGGGTTATCATCACACCCACAAACTCCTAAGTTTGTTCAAATGATGCTCTTGACAGCCTTGTTTCTTCACCAGCATGTGCTCTGTCCCCAAACCCCTCCATGGTTGCTGCACCTAGCAACTTTGGGCCCCCACCTGTACATTCTACTCCAAACAATAGAAAGGTTTTCTATACTCTAATGATCATTAAAGCTGAGGAATTCCTATTTAAACATGTCCTCAGTTAAGTCCAGTACGATGATGTGGCGTGAGATTCAGGCTGAACTAGTTTGAGGGAAATACTTCCCTTAAGTGAGTTTTGTAGAGAGACTCTCCCAGTTACCATCTTATGCATCTGAAGAATTGGGCATGCATATGATTAAAATCAGATGCATTATGGGTAGAAATGTGTATGGTAGAAAATGCTTTATGGCCTAACCTGCCAATAAAAATAGAGAACCACCTTCTCTATGTCCCTTAGTACCCACCCAAGCTCCTCCTATTCTTTTTTTCTTGAATATTTTATATTTATGTAAGATTAGATATAATCTCATATGAAGATTTTTTTATTTATTAAAAATTTCCGCCTCCTCCCCTTCCCTCCCTCTCCAGTCCTAAGAGAAGTCAGGGTGCCCTGCCCTGTGGGAAGCCCAAGGCCCTCCTCCATCCATCCAGGTCTAGGAAGGTGTGCATCCAAATAGACTAGGCTCCCAAAAAGCCAGTACATGCAGTAGAATCAAAACCCGGTGTCATTATCATTGGCTTCTCAGTCCGCCCTCATTGTCAGCCACATTCAGAGAGTCCGGTTTGATCACATGCTCGTTCAGTCCCAGTCCAGCTGGCCTGGGTGAGCTTCCATTAGATCAGTCACACCGTCTCCGTGGGTGGGTCCTGACTTCCTTGCTCATTTCCTCCTATTCTTGAAGCCCATAACATGAAGCTCCAAATAGTAACTGGGGTACCTAAGAATCTCCACTCTCCTGGCCCATTGCTCTCTTGCAGGATATTCAGACCTATCCTATAGCATTTCTTTGAGTCACGTTTTCTAGACACATTTCCAATGTGTGAGGGCTTTTTGTTTTAACTTCTTGAATAAGAAGCCTCAAACTTCAATACATCAGACTCTGACCACAACCTCAATGGCATAACTTCTAACTTAATCGCATCTGTATTGTATCTGGAAATCTAATCACTTCCCATCTGTCAACACAATAGAGCAGGACATAGTATATGGAACCGGAAACACAAAACCACCACATTTACTCTGGGAGATTACCGCAGTAGTGCTGCCTCGTTGTTGGAGACCTCAGAGTCAAGTGCATTTGTCCATTTTTCTCTTTGAAAAAAAAAAGCCTGTCCTCATGCTGGTGGTATCTGCTAAGGGCATGAACTGGTGGGCACAGAGGGGAAATGGAAGGCAGCTGTGCACACCACTGCATCATCAATGCCTTTGCAGAAGGGAAGTCAGATACACAGCGCAAGTCTAGAAGTAGCCAACTCTAGCCTGGCTCTCAAGGCCACAAGTTCAACTATGTATGACTCAAGTGTATGTCGAAAAATCAGCCTAGGTACAAGCTTGAATTAATTTATGAGTGCTCATCTAAGAAGAGAGCTGATCTGTCTGTGTAGGGTCCCATGTAGAACAATACTTAGAGTTAAGAGAGTCCTTGCATATGGTCCCAGGAGATCCAGCTACTCTCCAAAGATTCCCAGAGAGCAGCTAAGGCAAGGAAGCCCACGAGCTGTGAAATGCGAGCCAGCAACTAAACTGCCTCAGGTTCGGGCTGGTGCAGCTTTCAACAGCGTGCTTCAGAAAGCTCAAGGTGATTGCCACAGATAGACTGGGGAATCAGTTTCATTCTATTATAGACACTGTCTGAGAACCAAATAATTAAATAACCAGTTCCATGTGTGTTTCAAATCCCCCCATTCCCTTCTCTCAAACATAAGGATCAAGCCAATAACTCTCTAACATCTCGTACTTATGTCGACTAGGAAATCCTCCCAATCTTGTTTAGAAAGATCTTAGCCTGCAAAAACGTAGTCAGAATTCACAGTTATTTGAATATGTTCTCTGGCATGAAGGAATTCCAAGACAAGCTTCTTTCCCATTTACTCATTCTTCCCAGAAGCAAGTCAGCAAGGGTGCACAGGAACTCTTGGGGTGGATACAGTTAGAATTGTTGGGACACCTCTATGACTCCTTAACTAGAGAACAAGATACTAATTCTGAGAAGTGGTATGATTAATATGGCCCCCAGTGTCAAGATACGGCAAGAGAGACTTGTTTTGGCTTCCTTCTGTATAAGCAAATCCCACAAGGCAGGGGGAATGGATCTTCTATGGAGTCTGCAACAAGAGAGTTTCGACAAAGTTTGTTTACCTAGTACATCAAAGTGATAGGTGGGGGTTAGCCTCTCCTATGGACGTTTCCATGCATGTTTTAGAACATATGAAAACTGTAAGGGAGAGCTATAACATCCATATATACTTAGAATGTTAAAACACTCTTGTCAACGAGGATACAGAATGAGGGTGGTGGTCACACCTTCTAACAGGACATTACTTCATTTCTAGAGAGAACGGGAACTTTCAGAAATCAAAGGGAAATAATTTCCTATGTTCAGACTCGCAAAGCTTTAATATCAGTGGATAAGATGATGTCAGAAACAGAAATAGAAATGACAAAACACACAACTTTCAATTTTGTTTTCATAACTTAGCCATGACTGACTGACCAAGGCAAGGTGAGGCAGATATTGCAATTCAAGTAGAACCTTATTCAACAGCATTTTGTCTAGAGCTGTTTTCCCCCAAACATGCTCTTGTTTCCAAGACGTATTTTAATAGGAAACAGATTATGTCTTGGTCTAATCTGTCAGTGCGAGATTTCTCCTTTCTCTGTTCCTTCTCTAGTTTCTCACGCAGGAGCAGCCTGCTTTGTGTGTTTTGTTTACTTAACCTTGAGCATTTTTCCAACAAAAGGGAGGCTACAAAAGATTAAAGAAACCTTGGGAACTCTCTAGCACGTGAAAGGCCTTCGTGGCTTATTCCCTGTGATGGCAGACTTGGTGATAATCAAGAGAGTGTTTTCAGGGGACCCTTCCTGTCCCATCAGCTCCCCGCCCCCAAAGTCCACTGCAAAGGTCCACTGTAATTCACTTCCTCTCTTCAACCTGGAGGGCCTGTCCTCCGTACTTCTTCATCTCACAGGAAGAATTTCCAGGGAGAGCGTTGACAAAGGAGGTCAAAGTTAACTTTCAAGAATCGACTTTCATCCAGTGATAAGACTTTTGAATCGATTCCTTTCTTCAGGCAAGGTGAGAAAGACCATTACTTAAACATGTAATTGAGAGTTAAAATGGAAAAAAAAATTTAACTGAGGAAATTGCATGGTGTGTGTATATACATGTATATACACATAGAGACAACCCCAGACATACCCAGATAGACAGACACACTATACACACACACACACACACACACACACACACACACACACATATGCATATATGAGGCTTTGAGACTTATAACAACCTTTTCCTCAAACACCCGATTTATACTTTCTACTGCTAGCTTACTTAGGGTACAAAGAACAAAATGCAATATAAAACATTTTTATTAAAGACTCAGTGGAGAAAAGATTATATTGAAGTATAATAGTTTCCAGGAAAGCAGAATTTAATTCTCGGGCAAGCACAGGCTAGAAGCTCAAATTCTGCCTTTCTGAAAATTATTACAGGGTCAGAGCTTCATAAAAGTGTTCTCATTTGCATATCCAAACGAAGATCTCTCGTATAACTCCCAAAAAAGAGAAGGGTTCATATTAAGTATGATTTCATATTCTTGTAACATGGGCCCTGATCACTCCCACGCCTAGGGCACTCAAATATGAATCCCTGCTTGTATTTTCAATAAATCAAGCCAGAAGTATTTGACTGCTCAGAAACTTTCAATTTCTGTGTTCAATTACGGCGCCCATCTAAATGCAATGGTTAACACAGACATGTATGACCTTGAACCAATGGTATTTGTGTTGAGCATGGATCAAAGGCAACCGTGTGTAGTGGAGGAGAGAAATGCAGCAAGATTTATCAAAGTGAGTTCATATTTTTATGAGAAGGAGAATGGAGGCTAAAGACACATTCCTATAACTATAACAAGGCAGAGATCAATTTGGGTTCTTAGGAGCACAAGACCGAGCATGACAGGAGCACTATTGAATGTCTGAAGTGTCCGGTACAGCTGAGGACTATCAGGAGATGGCACTCAGGTCCCTACTCATAATTGCCTTCACCTTGTGTATATGCTGTCTACATTAATATAAGACAGGTAAAATGCAAATGTAATGAATAGTTAATAGGGCTAGAGCAATGTGTGGCCTAACCAACTGCTCCATCTAAAAGATCAGGGAGGGGCTTTGGACAGTGTGTGGAATAAAGGGTGAGATCATGGTATGGTAAGATCACTCAAAAAAAAAAGCTGAGGGTTCCTGCAGCTTTTGAGTTCCACAGTTCAACCTGCCACAGTGTGTTCTAAATTTCATCATGAGGAAGCCACATAACTAACTAATACAACAAGCATCCTTCTGCTTAAACTGTCACAACTCCAAGTGTATTGGACTCTTGACCCAGAGACTCATTTTTAGGCCTCCACTCTACCTAAACATTTGCACACAGAAAAAAGCAAGTAAACAAAGTTTTCTGATGTAATATTGTTTATAATAAAGATATTGGAGCTCCTTGATGCCAGGGCCCACAAATGTGAGTCCTGTTCCACCTTGACTAAAAGTCAGAGAGTTTGAGCTTATTCTTGCTCTCTCAAAGTTGCTGACAACAGGTATGTTTACAAACAAGAAATCCTGACATAGGGTATGGTTAATTAGTATTTTGAGTATAAAGGTAGACCCGCTCCACCTTGACCAAAGGTTGGAGAATTTAAGTCTATTCCTGCTCCTTCACGAAGATCAGCAGAAGGTTCCAGGGAGTGCAGTGCAGTAGTCTAAAGGTGTAGGCATTACATGTCCTGTTTAAACTACAGAGTGCTTGATTGAGAATGCTCTGTTTATTCCTTATATCATGTTAATGAAGTCTGTTGCCTCTCTCCTCCTATTTTGGAGTGAAGTACATAAGCATGTAGAAATAAACGTGGGTGATTTCAGTATTCATGAATTTTCCTCCCTGTGCTGTTCTGTGTTTCTATCCATTATTTCTCTCATATCTCTGTTCTTTTTGCTCAATAATTCTAGTCTTCATGCTCCTACCCTGGAATGTGTGAATCCCTCCAAGGCTGGACCCCAACAGATGTCACCCCAACATGTGGCTTATGATACATTAACTATATATAAATAAAGGAATATTAAAGTATGTTATACTTGAGGCTAGGAAGGTGGTTTGGTTGGCAAAAGTACTAGTTGCAGTAGCATGAGATATGGGCTCAAATCCCCAGCATCTATGTCAAATTTGCTTGTGTCTGTGAGAGACTATCCTCTAGCACTCAGGGGTGGAGGAGACATGCAGACACCAGAAGCTTACTTGCCAGACAGCCTCACTTCCATTCAGTGAGAAACCCTTTCTCTCTTAAAGGAACAAAGAGAGAGCAATGGAGAAAGACACATGTACACCCACACAGCCTTGTGCATATTACAACACACACACACACACACACACACACACACACACACACACACACACACATCAACAGAAAATAAAACAAAAAGAAAAGAATGTGGTATGCTTATACTAGCAACAAACTATATAGTGGTTGAAAGAAAGTCATTAGAATTACAGTTAATGCTTACTAGTAATTTAGACTTGCCCAAATCATCTCTCTAGTGATTCAGCTTTCTGCAAATGTAAAATGATAGCCAAATGCCCTTCTTTATAGAGCTATTACAAAAATTACAGAAGGTGCCCTCCATAAAGGACCAGGTTATTGCCACATGCTACACACTGAATTTGCACTTTCATGGTTGCTATTTTAGACACACTGCTGTGTAGTATTTTAAAAGATTAGAGTTCATTTGCAATTCTTCATGAAAAGAGCTCTCCAAAACACACTGTGCGCCCAGAGAACGACTGCAGGAGAGTGTATAAGGATGTGTCTCAGTCAGAGTTCTAGTGCTGTGGAGAGACACCATAACCACGGCAGCTCCTAGAAAAGAAAGACTTTAATTGGAGTTTGCCTATAGTTTCAGACATTTAGTCTATTATTGTTCTGGCTGGGAGCAAGGGGCGTGCAGGCAGACATGGTGTGGAGTTCTACATCTAGCTCTGCAGGCAGCAGGAAGAGAAAGAAAGTCACTGGGCCTGACTTGGGATTCTGAATCCCAAAGCCCACACCCCATGGCGCACTCCCTCCAACAAGGTCACACCTCCTAATCCCTGTCATGTAGCACCATTCTCTAATGGCCAAGCTTTCAAATAGGAGCCAATGGAGGCCATTCCTATTCAAACCACTACAGCATGATACTAATTTTTAAGTGCACTCAGGCAAACTTGCATCTGTATAAATGCATAGTAGCAGGGATAGGTGATTCTCAACAGAAGAAGTTCAAATGGCCAAAAGACACTTAAGATCATGCTCAACCTCCTTAGCGATCAGGGAAATGCAAATCAAGACAACTTTAAGATACTATCTTACACCTGTCAGAATGGATAAAATCAAAAACACCAATGATAGCCTCTGCTGGAGAGGTTGTGGAGGAAGGGGTACCCTCATCCATTGCTGGTGGGAATGCAATCTTGTGCAACCACTGTGGAAATCAGTGTTTCGGTTTCTCAGGAAATTTGGGATCAACCTACCCCTGGACCCAG
>NC_022014.1:56232707-56237371 GCF_000317375.1 Microtus ochrogaster | reverse complement strand
TCCCTCCCTCCCTCTTTCTTTCTTTCTTTCTTTCTTTCTTTCTTTCTTTCTTTCTTTCTTTCTTTCTTTCTTTCTTTTTCTTTCTTTCTTCCTTCTTCCATCCACTTTGGCACTTGGAGATTTGTTCTAAGAGTATAGAATGGCACATCGATCATAAACTTTAAAAAAATACCTTTGGAAATACCATACATAGACAAATAAAGAAGAATAACTAAGTTAGCCTGGACAGGTGAATGTTTACAATGCTGCAGCCAGGTGAGCGTCCAAGGAAAAGGGAGAGTGGGGTTTTCAATCTGTGTTCAAGGGTCCAGCGTGTGTTCTGCATGGGGATGAATCAAGCTATGTGTCTACTGTAGACGCTTAAAAGGGTCTCACTTTCAGGGCCATGCCATTCACGAACCTTAGACCTGGCAATGGTCCTAACACTCGAATGAAAATATTACCATGGTCAAAGAGCCTGCTTATTAGTAGAAAGTATGGCGTAAGTCCAGAGTTCTGAAATGTCCCATCTAGACTTTTTTCTCCCCATCTCCTTCTTAAATTTCAAAACGAGCAATAATTTAATCAGTTAAAGTCTATAATGTTCCCTTAAGTGCAAACTAAACAAAAGTCCCATGTCTTCCCAGCTGTTCACTTTTCCCTTTGGTAATGTCTCCTGAGAAAAATAAAAACAAACAAACAAAAGTCAGCAAGCCACCCACAAGGCTTGATGATAGGCTTTGAATTGTCTAAGGATCTTATGGGGATTTATCCTTTCTTTCATAAGTATCGCTTTAGCATCATTATTGGTAGAGTTAACTTTGGCCAGAAATGCAATATGTCATATGTCAATAGGAAAACACCCACAAGAGAGAGAAAGCACAAGCAAATATGTTAAAAATTGGTATATACTGGTAAAGTATAAATAGGTTTCCACTGTACTATCTTATTCTTCACATTTTTCTTATTTTTTCAAAAGAAAAGCAGAAAAGTAGGCAGAAGAAATTACTAATGAAGAATCCAAAAACAATGCTGAATTCCCAACATAAAACAGAGGAACTGGAGTAAACAAATAGGGTTTGAAAACAAACGTCAGTACACCATTGACCAAGAAAACACTTAGTTGAGGCAAAAAGAAGGTATTTTTCTACAACCAGACACTAAAATAATTTTTTAGAAGCAGAGACCAATACAATACAGCAAGTTTCTTAAGGAAATTTATACCAGATCGAATGAAGCTCAGATATCCAGGAGGTAAGACAGGGCCATGGCCAACTTGAAAATATACTGTGTGTGTGTGTGTGTGTGTGTGTGTGTGTGTGTGTGCGCGCGTGCATGTGTGTGTGCACGCACGCCTAAGATAATAACAGAAATTTACATTTACTGTAGTTTTAAATTATGTAAACTTAGAATCTCTCATCTGATCTAGTAACTTTTTTCTCTCTTGTTTCATCTTTTAGATTAAGTATTTTAAATTATATTTAGCATTATTTTATTATAAATAAATATTACTTTATTTTATATTATATATAATATATAGAATATTATATATTTCTCTTCTTGCCTCTCTTATTATCAAACATTCTAAATCTAAAATGACTTTCCTGGAAATTACAGTATTCTTAACATGTTTAAATCTGACGTGAATGTGTAGTTTGACATACTCTCGAACAAGCAAAGGCTGTGAGAATGCTTGGGTCTACTTACCTCTCTCTTCCTTGTTCTTTGGGGTTCCAGTGGTGAGATACACGCCCCACTGGATACTCTCCTGCTGGGTTATTTTTTCTCTTATTGTTTTCCAGGGACTCTAAAAATACTACATTTTCACATTTTCTTTTTATTCTGTCCACTATCAGTGATATATATTTTTATCCAATCTGTGCTTCTCTTTTAAGAACAGTTTTATTGAGGTATAATGACATATGGTGAACTACACACGATAAGGGCAGTTTGATGAGTTTTGACAGGCTTAGGCAACATGAAACCATCATCACAGATACCCAACACATGGGAAAATTTCTTTGTGTTCTCCTCCTGCCTCACCCTCTTAACTTCCCAAGCCCATCCTCAATCACCCACTGGTATGCTTTCAATCACTGGAGATGGCTCTGTTCTTCTAGAATGTTACACAAAAGGAATGTACAATATGTACTCATTTTTGCCTGGCTGTTTTACTTGGCAAAATTATTTTGAGATTCAGCCATGCTGTTGCTTCATTCCTTTTTATTGTTCTGCTAAATTGAATCCGATTGCATACACATTGTAAAACTGGCTTATCTGCTCATGTGTTGATGGACATTTTGACTGCTAGCATTTGCTATTAACAGTCTTCTTAATTTTAGCCACTCTAGTGGCTGCAGAGTGGTATCTCAGTGTACTTTTCTTGTATGCCTTTTCGTGTACTTACTGGCTAAATTTGTCTGCATCTTTTGCTCATTTTAAATTTGGCTGTTTGCATTCCTAGTATGAACCACAAGAGTTCTTTGTTTATTTTGGATGTAAGTCCTTGTCATATAGATGTTTGGAGAACTTTTTTACAGCCTGTTATATCTCTCAAAGAAGATTTGGGTGGGGGCAGGGTTTGCAAAACTGGCTCAGTGGTTAAGAGTGCTTGCAGCCCTTCCAAGAGGCCCTGAATTTGATTCCCAGAACCTACAGAGTCGTTCATAAACTCCCTGTACCTCCAGATCCAGAGTACCTGATGCCCTCTGCTGGCCTCCATAGGCACTTGCATTCATGCCTATGTACACACACATACATACATACACACACACACACACACACACACACACACACACACACACACACACAATGGAAAACAATAATCTTTAAAAAACAGAAATAAAAGGGTTTTTCGTTTTCTGTGCATCTTAGCAAGAACTCATGCTCTGAGAGTTGGTTAAACTAGTCTCAGACTCTGAGTTAATTGTCTATGTTGTTATATAAACAAGGATAATTAGTCGTTTGTGTTTCTACCAGTGAAAGATGCACAGAATACCTTCCCTGTCTTAAATAAAAGACTGTTAACAAACACAGTAAAATCCCCGAGATCATGGTTATAAAGCCTACTGGCTTTCTAATGGAAGCCCCTCAGAAGCAACAGAATTGGCATCTGCAAATTCTGCAACTGACTTACGGTTAAGAAGCTATGAGTTCTAATTAGTAAACTTAATTCATTGTCAAAATACCAGTTTCAGAAGAATACCACTAAGAGAATGCACTCTGAATTCAATACGACTACTGGTTCTCCCAGCCACGCAAGGTCCGTGGGAGAGCATTTCATCACCAGGGTCCTGGAAAATCTCAACCGCAGCTATCATTGATTCTCACTGAAAAAAAAAAGTTCCCCTAAAAGCCAATCCCAAGTACTTTCTGTGTTTTTATGCAAGCGTACATAGTAGGAGAGGAGAGAGAAAGAGAGAGAGAGAGAGAGAGAGAGAGAGAGAGAGAGAGAGAGAGAGAGAGAGAGGATGAGGTAACGAGAAAGAATACTGTGATCGAGGACCAGATCTACATGGTAAAAAGAGAGAACACTTGGGAGATACTTCCAAGAACTCCCCAAGGAGCACCTCCACTAAACTGGAGATACCAATCCATTTTTATAGAAAATACAGAAAACGTCACGTTACTTGCACCGTGTTCCCTTTTACAAGTACTCACTGCTCACAGGGCAGGCATCTGAAAGCAAAAACTGCAATAGTGACGAAAAGCTTCATTTCTTAGTGTCTGAACTTTAAAAGCCAAGAACGTTGCCTGAAGAATAAAACAAGATTTCCCTCCCCTCCCTCCCTGGACTCCGACAACACTGTTTTCTTAGGTGACAGTCTCAATTAAAGAATGGTTCAGATCCGTGACGACTAAACATAGTAGCGCTCCCAGATTTGGTTCAAAACAAGGAAGTTGTGGGAACAAACAGCTTGGAGTTTTTTGTTTTGTTTTACATACACGTGTATAGCACTAGCTTCTTACACAATTCTCTAGTGGCTACCATAGAACCCTGGTGTACAGGAAAGAGGTAGGGATACTATGGTGTACACCTGCAGTCCCTGCCATGGCAGCTTGGATGTCTGAGACATGAGGATGACTGGAACTCAGCAATTCAGGGCCAACCCAGGCAAAATAGCGTAGTAAAAAGGAAAAAAGCTCATCAGAATCACAGGTCTGGTGGCTGGCAGCCCCTCTCAGCAAGGTTCAAGATGCTGGTGAGGACTTCTGACTGCTTTGTGTTTCAGAGAAGCAGACGTGTGCAGGAGAGACCCAGACCACACAGTAGGATCTCACTTTAACAAACCCCTCTCATGATAAGGAGGACAATCTCAGGAGATGAACCCACTGCCAGGAGGCAGGCATGAACTCCTTCCTAGAGTGATGAGCTCATAACCCCAAACACTTGGGAAAGGACCTGCTATTTAGCATTGTTACATAGGGGACCAAGCCGCAACATGAGTTTCAGTGAGAACAAATAATATGCAATTTTTAACTTCTCTTAGCATCATGTATGGGAGTGTCATGAGTGCGATGATGTGTGTGAGGTTAGGAGACAGCTCTGTGGAGTCACTTCTCTCCGTCCACCTTTACACGGAGATAAATTATGTATTTCAAGGGAAGACACCATGATGTAAGTAACAAGCACTTTTGTTTTTTGTTTTGTTTTTTTTTTTTTTTTTTTTTTTTTTTTTTTTTTT
>NC_022014.1:56215126-56232607 GCF_000317375.1 Microtus ochrogaster | reverse complement strand
GCCTGTCCTGGAACTAGCTCTGTAGACCAGGCTGGTCTCAAACTCACAGAGATCCGCCTGCCTCTGCCTCCCGAGTGCTGGGATTAAAGGCGTGCTCCACCATCGCCCGGCAGCACTTTTGATTCAGGAAAAGTATAAGAAAATGTGACGCTTGTGTGTGTGTTTGTGTGTCTGTGCACATACGCGCATGTTCGCACACACAGAAAGACAAACGAAGTAATTGAGGCAAACTATTTCTGTACCTAAATTATGGCTTGCAAATGGTCATTGTTAGTCATACATATTTTCTACAGGTTGAGTTATTCAAATGCATATTTTTAGGTAGGATTAAAAGAAAAGAGAGTCATGGGCGTGGGATGATAGATAATTTAGTGTGAACTTATTCACACTAATAATAATAATAGTGGGTAATCAAGTGAATGCTTGTGAGCTATTATTTATGGACAGTTTACATTGGTACAGTTTTTGTATATTGATACAAGTTCAAATTATGTTTGTTATTTGTTTACAATATTTGTACACCTATGCAAAGTTATTCTGTCAGATTGTATGCATGCATGTTTCTACCTCTGTTTAAGACATTTTGAATATTGATACAATTTTTAGGATATATTTTCACATTGCATTATATATTAATCTTACCTCTGATCAAGATACTTCTACATTGTTTAATTTTGAGTTCACTATCCTCATTTGCTGCACATTTCTTTACAGATTATCTAATATTCTGTTATAAAGTCTTAGTCTTTAAGTTATACAGGTATTAAGTATTATAGGTCAATAGTTATTCATGTTTGTTATACATATAGTCAAATTATTAGGTTCTTTAGATATATAGAGATTGTATTCTGTCTAGACAGGTAGTCTTCACCACTTCAAGGATCTGTAGAACATAGCATTTAAATAACTCAGGGTTCTGTTGACATGAGACATAATTGCTCCTGACAGTACCAATCTATTCCCGAGAGAATGTTGAGCACTAAAGACACTCCACTTAGAGTTTGTTTTCTTCTTGGCACAATTGGCCTTTGGACAAGAAACTGCCCATGCTTCGACCACTGACAAAGTACGTGGTGTCCAGACTGGATAATCAGGACACAAGTGAAAAGACTGCCAAACTTTCCCAAGACAGAGTAAGATGATTCTATGGCCTCTAAAAATGGTCTGTCAGTTATGCTAGGCCCTAGCCAAAGTTGGTTGCTTCAACATTGCAAATGAGAATTTGGGTGATTGCTCAGGTAGCCAACTGCCTCCGTCATATACAGCTGGCTTTGGAAACTGCTTGATTGCACTTCCTGCCTACTCAAGTAACGTTATCTCCCTTCTCAGGCCTTTGATGGGGTTAAAGATTAGAAGGTCTTAGTTACCTTCCTCTTATGATTTAGCCAAGCCATTTCTGATGCAAGACTTAGACTCTTTAAAATAAAATGTTTATTAAAACATTTATCATTTGTTACTTACTTAATACTGTTTATGTTGGTTGTAATTTTATACTTGATATCTGTTCCTATTATATATAGTTTTGTATTGGGTTTGGAACTCTCTTATTTAAACAAAAGGGGGAGGTGATGGTGAATCTACTTCAGCCAATAATCTTTAAGAGGTGGGACCAGGTTAGGGCCTGACCTTTTGGGTACCCAGAGAAAAACACTGGGCCTCCCAAGGTTCACTCTCTCTGTGGTTCCCGCACTACACAGCTGAGCTTGGACTTCTCGTTCCTGTTTCATGAATTTGCCCCTTATAATAAAAACATATAATTGGTTTATCTTGGAGTTAGGCTGGTATTTTTCGACCTGTGTTACTTCAGCAGGCAGGTGGAGCTCTGTGTCAGGCACATCTCCCCTGACCTGACCCTCCAGGGTGAATGAGAGAAAGACACGCTCGTCCACCAAGCTTCACTCAGGACAAGACTCAGCTTAGTCACAAAGAATTGATTCTATGTTGTTGTATTTTATTTCCACTCAAGAGAACTGAGCCTATATATTTATGTGAAGTTAAATTTGTAAGAACATCAAACCAGACAGCGAGAGGGTTCGTGTACATGAGACTCTACTTAGAGAAACAGCATTTCTCTCCAACAGATTCTTCTGGGTGCTAGAAGTTTATTCAGTACTTTGGGCATCAGAGAGTAAGCCTTTGTTTGTTCTCAGGCATCCGCTGTCATCAGTATTAATTGACTGGGGCAAGAAAAAAGGAGGTGGGGACTCACATTTATGGGTACCAAATGCAAGGATTCAGCCTTCCAGCAGTCAAATTCCTCTTTTGAGATGTGCCTCTCTGATAAAATGGCAAACAATTTTAAACTGAAAAGTATTTTTCAAATAGTATGCGTAAGGTTTTCTGAAACCAGAATCCATTCTTGGTGATTGCATAGGGTTTCATCAAGCTCAGGAAAAACACCTTGCACATATACTCTTAATATTTTGGGAGAACTTAGTCACAGTTACCAGTTTAAATTGTGTTTTAAATGTTAGCCTCTAAAACAGCCTAGACATATTTCTTGGAGTTTGTGTCACGAAGCTGAATCTTTCCTTGGCAGTGCTCAAGGTTGGGATTCTTAGAGGATCAAGAGAAGAATCTCTTCTGTGTAGATTTTTAGTTCCTCGGGGATTCAAAGATCAAGTTGCTTAGAGACCCCTTGGAATTTGCAGAAAAAGCAGCTCTAATCTTGACGTCTGTAATTACCATTTTATCATACTCTGAAAACTCAGTTTGCTGGCAACTCAGCTGCTCTTTGGAACCGAATAACTATCTTCCCCCACCACATCCCACATGGAGCTCCTTCCCAAGTGTGGGTGGGGTGTGTGGAACTCTCTCTCGGGGCCTTCTGTCTTGGGCAAAGTGTCAGGCTCTTGCTCTGGTTATGCAATGCTTACAAACACCCCGGTTCCACTCATTCACACCCCCTGCAGGCCTTCTAAGCTAGGCTAATGTTTGCCAGGCTCCTGATGCTTTTCCTGTTGGGGTAGCAGACCAACACTTATGCATGCTGAGAGCAGGGGATCAACTGGAGGCTGTGAAAATATCTGTAGAAAACTCTGTTCTTTGGAATGTAAACATATCACTGTATCCTACAGAGGACAATTAAAAGTTGTCTTCCTTCCTCATTGTTCACTTGGGCAACAAGTTAGATAAGTTCAAACTACACACACACACACACACACACACACAGGAGTTTTGTTGTGACTAAGATACATTTCAGTCACTCCAGTACTTGGGCCTGAGACACACAAGTATGTGCCTGAATGAAGTGCCAGTCAAAGAAGTGCCAGTCAAAGCTATCACACCAACATAAGGAGAACCTCTCCCTCATCTCACCTGGAAAGGGTCATTTGTCGACTTGACTGCACAGAAAAAAAAAACTGTTGGAGAGAGGTCTCGGGTGTCTTCTTGAATTACTCTGAGGCCCAGCGCCTTCACTAAAGGTGTCACAGTAAACAATATGGAAATGATCCTGCTACTTGCAACAAGCTAGTGAGGGGACAGAGGAGACGGGGAACAAAATTAATAATGATTAGAGGGTCCATAGGGTCACTGGGAATGCACCAGACGACAGTGCTGAGAACATTAGTGGCTTTTAAACTCAGCCTGAATTGCAAATGTTTAGGTTATAGAAACATATTTAAGTTTTAGGGTTTTTATTTTTTTGGGGGGGGTTGCTTTTTCTTGACCATAATAATAATAATAAAACCACCTTCATTTCAGTCGGATCTTCATAACACACCTCTCGAAGATTTGACTTGATAGCACACCCTTGGCTTCTACCTACTTGGATTCTAGGGTTCATTTTAAAATGCCGTTATGCTACTCAAATTCATTTTAGAGCTCTAAGTGGCAAATCTAGACCCATTAGCTATAAGTGATATAAAAATACCCAAAAGATATTCCTGCAGGGACTGAGCTGGCCTTTTAGACAGAAATAATGAGTTCATTGCTGCTCCAGCTGCCGCAGGCTCACACATCTCAATGGCTATCAGTAACCCAAATCATCCAACAAAATGACTCCGCAAACACGTGTGCCAGAGCCCAGTCGTGCAGGCTCTCAGGCAGGGGCTCATCCGCCCAGCTCTGCTGTGAACTCATCAGCCCGCGGTCCCCACGCTTGGGGTGAGGAGCAGACATATTTCTTGCCAGGAAGTTTATCTATTGAGAAGCTGCAGCTTATTCTTCACCTCACATTTTATACCTCAGAGTGCATAACCCTTGTGATTTATGATTGGAGTCAACGGAGATGTCCGCCTGGAGGTGACTCCATGTAAAGTTCTGTAATATATAAAATAACCACTAGTCATATGATCTCGTGATAATCATTTATCCTCCCTAAATACCCATTTTTATATATAAAAAAGAAGAAATCTAAGCAGAAGAACCCTAAGTTCTAATATTAGTCTTCTAAGATTCCATTGAAATGACACAGATAATATTTTTGTAGGGTAAGATATTAACCATTTGTTTAAACGGAGGAAGGAATCATATTGGAGGATGCTGAGTTCTGTATTCACTGGAAATGGCTTGGTTGCAGTGAACAAACATATCAACAGGGGTCTGAACAGACAAAGTTTTATTTTTCTTGCATACCAAGAAGTCTAGAGCAGGCTTCAGCTGGCTTTGGCTCAGTCGTGGCACCATATCAGGGTCGGCATACCTTCTGTCTCCCTTATCTTGTAGCTTCTGGTTCACAAGCTGGACGCTGGAAATATTCATGTTTTCAGAGCTCAAAGGATAACTGAAAAGTTTGGGGAGAGGGCAGCGTCACCCCAGCCCTGGCATCCATATGCCCAATGAGTCTGGAATGTTTGGGTTAAGGCCATACCACAACCCCTGACATCCAAATATCCAAAGAGTCTGGAACGTTCCGGTGGAAGCTCCATCTCAAGCCCCCTCCTCTGGCAGTTGCCTCAGTCCAGACTCCACCTCCAAGAAAGTCAAATGACATCCCTCCCCAGAGATGCTCAAGATCACTCCTACAGTGTATTTAAATTGTACCCCAGAGAACAACACATGGTTTTCCGGTCTTCCTTCCCCATCTTCTCTCTGGGGAACTGGAGAGCCACCTGGGAGCATTGGTAGCCATTAACCCTGGGCTTTTTCTAATTCGGTTTGATTTTATCTGATTTGGATTATTTGGTGGAAAGGTTTATCGAGGTGCAGAAACTTTTCAGGCAGCAGTGTCAGCCAGGTTTGATCTAACTGGAAAGCAGAGCATTTAAAATATTTTAAAGTTTTATTTTATGTGTATGGATGCCTTGCCTGCATGTATGTCTGTGGACCCAACACAGGCAGCATTCTCAGAGGTCAGAAGAGGGTACTGGATCCCCTGGAACTGGAGTTACATATGGCTGTGAGCTGCCGCGTCATTGCTGGGAGTTGAACTTAGGACTTCTGGGAGACCAGCCATGCTCTTAAACCCAAAGTTATTTCTCAAGTCCCAGAATAGCAATTTATCGAAAATCCTACAGCAGCCAGTTCCTCATATATCACAGGACCAAGACTACATCCAAAGGCAACTGCAGAATTGAGGGTTTTAGCTGCAGCCTAAAGAGCGGAGATCTCAGTTTCTTCAGTGTTTCTAGGGTCAGCCAAGCAGCCATGTCTATCACAATGATTTCAGCACTATATGTTTGTGCCCATTTGCATTTCAGTTACTAACATGAGCACATTTACTCAGGCCTTCTCCATGATAAAGACAGAACCAAAATCAAATGGCAAAATCACGAAAATTTGTTGAGCAAATATAGGAAATATAGGAAAGACGAGCAAGGAAAACTAGTGCTGAGTCAGTCTGGAGGCATTAACATTTGTCAGAACCAAATAAGGCTAATAGTTTAATGGTTTTACAATATATGTTTTATGATTCTCACAACAATATGACTTATTGACTAAGTCTCAGACTGTGGTGAATTATAAAGGGGAACCCCTGCTGTGGCATATTTAGTATGATGTGTCACATATCGGAGGCGTTTTCCTAAGCCATCTCCATCTTTTCTTTCTTCCTCTGTTCCTTCTGCAATTACTGGGTTCCTCTGAAGTCCGTTTTCCTCTCATGAAGTTTATTTATTCCTTCTCTGCACGGTGGCTGTGTCACATCCTCCATGGAGCGCAGCGTGAGGAGTACGGACCCAAGACAGACTGTCTGGATGACATCCCAACCGCATCCCTCACGCTTGCATAGCCTTGAGCGGATTGCTCGACCTCTGTGCAGCCCAATCTCTTCACCTATCAAATGAGACAATCATACTAATTTCGCAGAGGATTGTTGTGAAAATGGAGCGAATTTTTATGATGCACCCAGTATGGAGGTAGTTGGGCAGCATACTAAATAAATGTCAGCTATTTTTAGGGTATAGAACTATGTCAAACATTTTTCATTAATCCTGAATGTGTAGGTGGACATTAACATCTTTTAAATATTTGATTTTATAAATGGCTCATCCATTAATATCCTAGAAAATATATCTTGGACTAGTATCTTCCTAAAGATACAGTCCTCAGTGTACTTTCTGGGTTGAGATGTCTACATGGAAAATCCGCCACCCACCTCCACACCGCTTCCATAGAACTCACTCTGGTTGGTCGGCTGCAGCTTGCCTTGTGTTTTGGCATAACTGTTCTTCCACAGTGATAGATAATAACTTCACCACACTGGTCAGTAACAAAAAAGTCAATACTCCTTTAATTTACATTCCTTTGGACAGTGAAAAATAATTATAACTTTTAAAGTGGTTTTAACCATGCACGTTTTTAATTATTTGATGATATCGTTTGGAGTTTAACCGATTTTTTTTTTTCTGTTGTAGGAGTTACTTGGCCTATATGTACTTTAAATGGAGGACTCCAATGCCAATTTGTTTTATTTTACTTTTTACTATTCTCACTGCTACCGAATGCTTCACAGCTGGAAAGGAATACACAGCCAGGAAGGATATTCTACCTTTGTAAGATGGGCGTCTCCTAGGATGTGCTTATTTGAACGAATACAGCAAAAAAAAAAAAAAAAAAAAAAAGAGGGGAGGAGAAGTACTGAAGAATGTCTCATTTAATGAGAATGGATTAGGGAACACCTGCTTGATTGTAATTTGGAGCAGTTTTGTTTGACTTATTATTATTTTGACTTGTCTGAATCGCTGGGAAGAAAGAGTTGGACTCCTGCACTACACATTCGGAGGGAACAGAAGTCACACAACAACAGCCTTTTCACGACGCTCTGCAGGATCACTTGCCTCCGCACCAGCATGTAATCCAGCCCATTAGATTTTCAGAGAAGGTTGTGAGCCAATAAATCTTAAGAATGACTGTCTTAGATCAACAATCAACATACTTGTTTAGACCACAAGGTAGGTCAGCTACTTCAGCCTCAGAAGCGGTTAGCATGAACACCATAGGACAGGATTTCCTAACAGATCCTAGTGCTGCCATGCTCCTTCACAGTCATGAAGTGCCCTGTGACGTCTAAGTTCAGACCTATGGAAAGGATGGTAAGAGTCTCATGTTTTTAAATACGCAAACATTTTTTCTTTTAAAAAATCACTGTGATGACTGTGCTGTCTGGTCATTCATAAAAACCCACCCAAACCTAATGACTTAGAGGTGATCCTTCCTCAATACCTCTAAGGTCAGTATTATAGATCAAGTTCAGCTGAAGAATTCTTTTGCTTAGCAAATTACACATCACTTTCTGCTGTGCCTCTTGAGACAGTGTCTCACTATGTAACCCAAGTTGGTCTCAGACTTAAAATCCTCCCACCTTAGCCTCATGAGTGGCTATGTTTACAGGCTCACAAGAGTAGCTAGCCTACAGGATGGTGCTTGAGAAAGAGATCCCATCTCCTCCGGAGTGACAAAAGGCATATTGCAAAGGGGACACACACAGAAGAATCACACTAGCCATCTTGCAAGCTATCTACTACAGTTGCAGACTCAAGAATTTATGGTTAAAAGAATTTGGCATCTGTGATTTGCTGCAAAACTTCCCACAAAATAATATTGGTGAGGAATAGATGGAACCAGAGCTATAAAAAGTAACCATCACTGAAAGTCAACAGCAGGCACTCAGAAGTCACTCACGTGAATGTCTCTGCTTTTGTGTACACATAAAACTTTTAAAATAGAAGTTAAATCATGAGAACATTGGCCTTCCAGTGTTATTTTTCTCCAGTTTTACATATGACTAGAATGAGATGGGGGCTGGTATCACAAAGGCTTCATGACTATTACAATGTAGCCTTGCAGTGGGATGCAACTATTGTTTACCATATGTCAGAGTCCTTCTCTGCCCACTGCTTTCCCATTGGATCTTCACACTGCTATTATTTTTATGCCTCGGGCAAGAAACACTGGGAAGCTGCCCGTCACAGAATAACTAATAAAAGCCTGATTTGGATCCAAGAAATGGGGTTCCAAGGCCCTCCATTCTATATAGTGGAACTGAAAGTAGAAACAGGATTGGCAATGCTGTTAATGGCAGGAGCTCATATTTCATAGTGCCAGCCTGGGACTTTTAGAGCTGGTGTTTCCTCTGTGGTGGTGTTCCTCTAGTGACTAGTGCAAGCATGTCTGGTTTCGCTTGCCCATATGGCATGTTGAAATGACCATTAATATCTCAAAGTCAATTGCGTATCTGAATAGATTACTTAACCTACTTCCTACATAAGGAACAACCCCATTTTTCTTCTGCTACATAATACAGTGTGTCTGTACTTTCTCAACCGTGGGGCATTAGGAAAGATTCACTCAGCTTCTGACAGCAACAATATTTTAAATCAGCAACTATTTGTAAAACTGTTTTTACAAGATTGTTAAAAGAAACCAAATCTTGTAGTAAAGTTTTCCTTAAACTTCTTCTCTAGAACATCTCCACAGTGAATAGATTTACATTAGATGAAGAGCTTCGGGGTTCCAGAAGTGCACATCTGGTAGGGGAAAAGCAAGACACCTAACAGAAAAAAAGGATTTTGACTCTTCAAGTCTGTTTCCAGGAATGAACCAAGTACAGTCGAGGCTTTGTCAGCTACTCTCGATTCCAGATGGAGATGCCGTGTGGCCCTTCTAAACGCTTTCCTGCCCATGGATCTGCGTGGAGATGTCCCAGCTTGAAGCCATTGTCCACCATCTCTGATCTGAAGAAAGAAAGATTCCCTAAAAGAGTAAGGAAATCAGAGAGAGAAATGATTTTACTTCTGACTCCTTATTCGTCTCTACGAGCACAGTGTCAGTGCCCAGCACAACTGCAGTTATGGACTACAGATGAAGATTACAGACAAATTTCTTACTTCTTAATAACCTAGGCCTCAAACTCAGTCAATTACAGTAACACATAAAACAGTCAAATATTTAATTAAAACCATTGGAACTTGACCCTAAATACTTGTAGCTGCATTGTATCGGGTTTCCCAGAAACAGGAATCATAAAACACATTATTTATAAAGAAGGATTTCCTCCCCACCCAAGTAAACGTTTCCCTTGGTGACCAAGCAGCTGTTGCCAGCCACTGGGGGAGAGGGTGGACGTGGGCGCTCACTTTACTGCCACTCTGTTCTCTGGAGGAAGGCAAAGCTATGCCAACTCCCCAGCTCTCCTTAGCCTTCAGACTTTCAGGGAAAAAAAATCAAAGGCCATTCTAGCCCACTAGGCTGGGTCAATTGGCCATATACTTAGAAGGGGTACTCACTGAGAAAGGAAACTGCTGGGTTTTCTACTTTCAAGTCGGTGTCGCTCAGCCTGGAATGTACTCTGGGTCATGCTCCCAGCATATGCCCTGTGTAGTCATGGCCACCAGGCATTTTTCTTTCACTGTGGGAAAGTGTCAGGTCCATTTTCTCTTAGTGTGCATATCTGAGTCGCAGGAAATGGTCTTCACATCCTATTAGGGAATGAATGAGGTGTGAGAATTTCACAAAAATGCTTCCCGTCTTTATCAAACGGATTTGCCTTTGTTGCTTTTACATAGATGTTTAAACACTCTAACAAGTTTAAAAGTGATGTGGATTCCTTGGGGGAAAATCAGACATAGAGATAATAAAAGGAATAAAATGGGGGAAGGATCTACAGATATAGTTATGCATCTTTCCCTTAGAATATGAATTAGAAGGTTTTCATCAGTTGAGATCATCTTCGTATTTTCAGAAAGCAACCTGTATAATGGCTCATAATTTCATGATAAAATCTTGTTACTTAAAAATTAAAGTATGACAATGTTATAATTCTTATTGTGAATAATGGTTATAGAACTCAACCTCAGTGGAGACCAGAAAATAGACCTGAAACAGTGTCTATTATATGCTAGAGATCATTAACGATAACGGAAATAACATTGGCCTTGCTTAAAGTCAAAAGATGAATTTAGATCTGAGTTCCGACACTAATCCACGGTGTGATCAAGAATAAATGTTTAACCTCTACTAAGCTGTTTCATCCCTTAGATAAAAGGCCTAGATTTTATCCCAAGGACTCTTCCAGAGTTAGAGCAGATCCAACAGGTAAGTACCTTGTAGACTGTTTAGATGCTGGCAGACACTTCAGATTTCCCAGATTACTAATTCTGTTCTTTGTGTGTTGATGAACTTGGCCTAATGGCTGCTTTTATTCAACCAATGAAAGCAAGGCCAAAAAAAGAAAAGTCACTTAGCAACTTTTCTGCTGGGGACAAATGAATTCATTCTCTAAGCAGATCAAATTGAAATATGATAGAAACAACTTGAGCTCTTTCCACAAGCCAAGTTATCAGATAGCCCATAACAATACAAAGAATTCCATTTGATAAAAGAAAAACCACTGGCTCATCTTGGGAGACAATGGAGTAATGTTACAATCTAATCTTGTCTCATAGTGGGGATGATAAATTCAAATGCATATAGGAGCCCAGGCACATAATAAAAATTCTTCTGACACCCACTTCACTTCACAGAAGGAGCAAGCCAAACATAACGGAGCAGGCAGCAGTGAGTGGAAAAAGCACACAAATGCAACAAACAGAGCTAGTCTGACACCTCGAATATGGGTATTGGGATCAAAATGATTAACAAATATGCTGAACTTTTGAAAATAAGCCAGGCTTGGCAGCAAGCACCTTTACCCTCTGAGCCATCTTGCTGGCCTTTGAGGTCTTGTTTTCTTGTGGCTGTCACAAGGCTGGTCTTAGTTTTAGAGGCTGCTCTTATGCCCTGTTCTGTATCTGAGTCATCATGGCACTCCAACTAAGGTACCACATGGTGGAAAGAAATAACTAACTCCTGAGAGTTTTCTTCTGACCACACATGTGTATTGTTGCACACTCACATACACACACATATTAAATATATATTATATAACATAATATATATATGAAAGAACTCAGTCTGCAACCACAAGGAATTAAACTTTACTGGTATTTAAAATAAGCTTAGAAATGGATTCCTCATCAGATCACCCAGATAAGAACTCCCCTTTGAGATCATGGACAGTGTGAGTTAGTAACTCATGTTAGTTTACTTCTAAGCTTAGGGTAACTTGTTATGGAGCAGTAGAAAACCAATACACCTGACTTGGATTTCAGGTGAGAACAGTCACACAAAGAAAACAAAATAAAGGGAAATGCTTCTAAGAAAAAAAAAAAGAAAATAAGCCAGAAATCGAGACTCTGAGTATGCATGTCCCCAATTTCCTAATTTTGTTCAAAGATTCTTCCCCTTGCGTTGCGAATGGGTAAACAGAACAATCTTGGGTTACCATTTTGGACACCTCTCAACATACATAAAAAACACAACTTCCTCCATTTTCTGTAAGAAAAATTACATGGACAACTAGTGTTAACACTGAAGCATGAAGTAAAATACCAAGCCAGTCTTGGAAGGGAGGACTTACTGTCCACTATGCTAAGACATTTTCAGTCCTTACATCAGAGAAGATGGATTTTAGAAGCTTCTGCAAACCACTTCCAGTTTGTTCATCTATGAATATTAAATGCAATTATAATAGACCATTACATTGCCTTCTCTAGATATGCAAATACTTGTACCTCTTTCCTTTTTCAGAGTTGCCAGCCTAGAAATTTTGCTATTAATTATTCGACTTTCCTGAACCTGAATTCAGGTTGAGCAGTTATCCCAAGGCCTGAGGCCCCTCCTCTTCTGCAGCCAGAGAGGCATTAGGAGCACAGCAAAAAGAGATACCTAATACATGAACATTATGGCACTGGCCCCTTTCTCTTGATCCTATGAAACATCTGTACAAAAGAGGGCCAGCTGGTTTACAAATACGAACCATGACGCAGGCCAGCTTTAGCCTTTCCCATTGCCCTCTCAGTATCTAATGCTTTGTGGAAAACAGTGCTGTTAGCAGGCTGTAAGTTTACGGAGCTCCCCTGTTGCATTCTTTCCACTGACAAGCTTGGACAGGCCTTGTGGGGGAGTTGACACATCACCTATTTCCCTAGTCCCTTCTTGGAGGACAGTACAAGGGCTTGAAGGTTGTCCCTCCAACCTTCAGGCTTCAATCTGCCAGATCATTGTAATGCCTGCTTTCAGGAAGCTGTCCTGAAATGCCCCTTTCCCTTTCTTAGCTTTTCTGCTGTTGGCAAAGAAATATACCCAGCGTAGGTTTCATTTATGGAGCAAAGGCCTACTTGAGATGATGGGAAGGAAGGAAATTACGGAAATGATCCAGTAGTGAATGGTCTTTTAAATTTAAAGTTGAAGGCATCCATACTTCTGGGGAAGAACATAAAATCAGTAGGTTCTTCAAAACTGGGTCCTTGAGAAGTTTTTATTGGTTCAGACTCACTGGGCTATGAAGTAGTTCTACCTGGAACTCTGCTGGCTCCAGCCATTGCAGCAGGCATCCAGTAGGTGGGGGGAGTAAGAAAGTGCAAAAGAAAAGAACAATGAATCAAGTCACATCTAAAACCATAGAGCAGGTTCAAGATAATAAGGTGGCAACTCCCTTGTGGTCAGAGCTGTGACCCTGGAGCTAGGAGCTGTGGGTGCAGCCCAAGCCTAGACTTGGGACCCAGGTCTTCACCAGGTCGTCCTACATTCTGTCTATCTACGGGCTCAACACTTTCCTCCCCTTTCCTACACTTGACCTTGAGAGAAGGAAAGTCAAAGTATTCATGGACTTTCAAACTCCTTTTTTAATTTCCAAAGTGCTGATCTTTTAGGAGAGGCAGGGTCTTGGGGGAGGTGATGCTACTAACTGAAGCAAAGCCCCTATAGATGCTAAACACACACTCCACCCTGCCTTTTTATGTACAACCATTAGCTGTAAGGGAAAGGGCTCCAACACGGGCTCCAACCCTGAAATTAATGGCATGCCACTCTCCCCAACATCAGTTCAGCTGCTGACTTTTCCAAGGATAACTAACTCATGCTCTCACTTCAATTAGTCTGAGCACATACATAAAAAACAAAGGACGTTTATTCAATTTGATTTTCAGATAAATGATAATTTTGTATTATCCATTCCAAACATGGTATGGAAGCACTTATAAATATAAAACAAAATTTTTTTTAGCTGAGGTGAAACCTGCATTTTGTGAACAAGTCTCCAATGAAGATTATTAAACAAAATGGTTGGACATTAAATCTGAGAGAACTTAAGAAAAACGAACATTCCATAAGTTCTATGAAATTACTAGTGGCTAGGAGTTTTAACAATGTAGAAAGCTTTTAACTGCCAGAAAAAAAAAATGGTAAGGGAGTTATATTGTACTGCCTCTTTAAAAGAGTTTTAGGCGAGGTAATTCTACTACCAGCAGACATTACAGTCACTTAGGAGAGCAGCCAATCATGTTTGATACTTAGATGTGACCCTTAACAGAACAGAATGGAACTTTTTGTAAGGATCTAGGCATCGCTGAAGAGCAGTGAGGTTGAGAGGCACTGGGCTACAGAGGTAACGGAACTCAGGGGTGTGACAGAGAGTACATGGCGGCTTCAATGTGAGGCTCAAACTCTGCTGCACACTGAACTCGGGGGATTTGCAAAACCTATGCCAACGCATTCTGATTTCATTAGTACTGGGTACGGTCCGCAGGCATCAGGAGCTGCCAGCACTCTAATGAAGGAGTTTCTAAGGCACAGCAAGGTTTGGAGACCACTCTGCTTAGGATGGGAGCTGCCCTAATGACTTTTGTGGGAGCAGAAATAAAATCTAACCTGCTAACCAAATTATTAAATAAATGAGAAGTTACCTTTCAAGCCCATTTTCCCTGGATTGGCTGGGAGACTCAGACCTTATGAGGTGTCATGTGCAAGAACTTTAACCTGGTTCTGCTTGTAGGATCCATATTAGCCCCTTTAATTAATTAAGCCAGAAATTCTGTGGGGGAAATCATGGTCACACAAGGCCTTTCCATGGTGAATCAGACATAGCAATGGCCATATAACAATGCTTTGGTCGATGATTGCCACATGTACAACAAGAGGTCCCGTATGTTCACAAAGAAGTTGAACAAGTCTAGTCACTGAGTGGTACTGCAGCCATCCTAAGGGCACAGGGTAATGCATTGCAAATGTATCTGTGGTGATGCTGGAAAAACAAAACCATTCTGTTTGTCATATAAATGTATCACACGTTTAATTATACACAGTACATAATACTTGATAATAATAAATGACTATGATTTTGTTTATGAATTTACTATACTTCTAAGTGTTTTGGAGTACACTCCTGTTTATTAAATAAAAACAATGGAAATAACAGCAGGTGTTGGAGAGATGGTTCATCTCTCACACACATACACACACACACACACACACACACACACTAAAATAAGACATTAAAACAACAACTGTTGTTTAGGACTGGGGGTGTCTCCCAGCAGACTTGCTGGCCTCGCATGCCCAAAGCTCTTGTTTCCACCACCAGCACAGAAAATAAACTGTTTGACATTTATTCAAAAACAGCAGCATGCTTTATCCCGGCAGCGGCTTTGTACATCACCTGTTTCCCCCACCCTCCCTCTTCCTGGGGTAGGGTTTCATCACATAGCTCAGGTGGGCCTAGATCTTGCAAAGCTCCTGCCTTGGCTTCCTGGGTGCTGATACCATAGGCGTGTTCCAAAGCTATTGACTTCACATCATAACATCAGGAAAGTCATTACGCTACTGACCTGGGAGGTCAAGGTTGTGCAACTGTCCTCTGTGGTGTTCATACGATGACATATTACCACAGTTCTCAGAAGGTGTTCACATGGCTAAACAATTAATCTGTAATTAATCTGTAGTCACACAGATTAAAGAAAACTTGAAAACCACACACTGGCTTAACCTGAAGCTATACTTCATTTCTGTGTGTAGACCACACCACACAAATGGAGATGAAAAAAGAACCATGTCAACCTTCAGCCGTGTTTCACCAGAGGACAAAATACAATGTGGGCTTTGCTAATTTAAGTGCAGTGATAAGGGACAGCAACCTTTCTTGCAAATGGCTAACTGCACACTGATCCTGGAACTGTCTGTGCCCTAACATTTAAATGGTTACTCGCCCCCCAGAGATTTCTCAGACCTGCACTGACTTAGAGTGAAAAGAGCGTAGCTTCGGTGCCAAGAGCTCATACATCTGCATTTCCAAAGAGGCACGCACTGTGGGAGGATGTGGGCCTCTTCCCAGCTGCTTGGGAAATCTGAGAGCTGGACAAAGATATGAACGTCAGAGAAGATACCTGATGAGTTCCAGAACTTCATTTCAGGGAACTATTTCACAAGACTGGCCGATTTATCACAAGTGGCCATATACAGCCAGCAGCACACAGTATCTTGTGGGTGGTTGATGGGATTCATTTGAAATGAAGCAATGCTTCCAGCATCCTGCCAGGTAGTGGAAGGTTAAGTACAGCCTGTAAAGAATGACTGGAACAAAGAAATGGACACATCTACTCACAGAACAGCATAAAGTCTTATCATCGAGGCAGAAGAAGAGGGAGTTTAGGTGGTCTGTGCAATGTCCATCACCCCAAAAAGAACACTTTCTCATTCTCACAGCTAGAGAAAGATTTGAAAACAACAACAAAACTCTTTTAAAAGTAAACTTACCCTCCCTCTAGACTTTCTTGTGGCTGTTTCTGTGTCCTCGTACTTGCTACATTGATTACACCATAACTAAGGGAACTTGGGGGTTCTGAAATGATGTACTCAAATAATTTCTAGTTAGGAAAATGAATATGACATATAAATAAACCTGTCTATCTAATATTGATAAAATATTAGAGAACCTTAAGTTCTCTGAGTACAGCTCTTCCCTTAAAGAGAACATAATACGCAGAATTGATATTTACACAAAGTGAGCATATGCCTTAGCCAAAGATTCTTTGCTTTATGGGATTTTCCAATAGAACAAGTTTACATAACGCTTGATAGAGCTGCAAGTCCAGCACCACGATAGAGTGTTTGTCTGGAATGTGAGGGACCCTGGGCTTCATCTTTAATATGCCAAGAAATAAAGAGGAGGGGGAAAGAAAGGAAAGGAGGAAGGAAGGACTGCTGGAACTGTAGAAACAATATCAAAATATAAATTTTAAATGAAGAAATGTTGGCTCCAGTAAAGGGCTACCTATCCTGTTTTGGTAAAGGAAGCTGAGGTATCAAATACCACCACATACTTACTTGGATACAGACCAAAAGCTACTTAATGTAAGTTAATTAATAAATGTTCAGCATATAAACCTTTTGTAAGATGCTTTGATCTCTTAGAGATCCAAGAAACTATAAATTCGTATTGATCTCCATTCAACATCAGTGATATGCATTTTTAAAAAATTCTTTCGTTAGACTTAACTTTAACTTAGCATATGCTGGCACTGTGAGAATTGCTGGGGGAAAAGAATTATAACGAGCAAAACAGATAAAGGTCTTCTCTATGTTCAAAACATTTACAGTTTACTGCTGAAGGCAGATACAAATGACCACAAACAATTCCTGTTCTGAAGGCTAAGCACAGGGTGCTATGGACAGTACTTGGGAGGTGAGTCCTAGGCTAGGAACCCAGCAAAGGGACCCAAAGGGAGCGATGTGTGAATGGAAAGATGGTCTTAATAAGAATGACTATTAGTTATTGATGTCATTACCATTTAAGTTCACAGCTATCTGTTAAGTTAGATGCTTTGATTATCTATCCCCAGGGAAATGGAGGTTCAGAAAGGCCAGCTGCTTGTGATTGTGTCTAGGCTGTAACACAGCATGCACTCCAGTGTCAGCACTAGATTCAGAACATGCAGTGTTATTTATCTGATTCTTTCATTGGTCATCACCTGACCTCTCCAGAGAAAATGTTGAGACAAAGGAGCTAAGGAGAAATAGAGAAAGACCAGTTAAGGCAGAACCATGGTCAGATGCCTAACATCACAGGTTATTGGTGTGCGTGTGTATGTGATCTAAGGGACACTAGCAAGTAGGCTCTTCTTCCAACAGTAAGTAGAGTCTGGTTTCTTTATTTATTTATTTATTTTTTAAATTTATATATTTATTAAGGATTTCTGCCTCCTCCCCGGCACCGCCTCCCATTTC
>NC_022014.1:56179141-56214695 GCF_000317375.1 Microtus ochrogaster | reverse complement strand
TATTCAGGAGGATGCCTATATGTTTTTCTTTGGATTCACCTTATTATTTAGCTTCTCTAGGATAGCGAATTATAAGCTCAATGTCCTTTATTTATGGCTAGAAACCAAATATGAGTGAGTACATCCCATGTTCCTCTTTTGAACAGTCTGGTTTCTATGACAGAAAGATGCTCCCTTTCAGTCACAGAAAAATTATTTGCCAAGACTGCCACCTAGTGGCAATAGGCAGGAGGTGGCGGTGGTCATGAGCTGAATTACAAAATAGTATTCAGCTTCTTATGCAGTAGAGCTGACTATAAAGTATGTATTTCCCAATAGTTTACTCTACAAATAAAATAATAAAATACATTAAGAATTAGGCAGTCTAACCCCTCTCTCTCTATCTTTATCTCTGGAAAGTTTAGTGTGATCAGTGTAAGATCTCAGAGAAACCTTAAGACACTCACTCCCCGTTGACTTGGGTCAAATAGATTTAAGCCAAGAGGAGAATCAGTATAACTAGGGAACGTGTTTTATGAGAGAAAATTCAGACATCCTACTAGACCAAGAGCTCCAGTGAATTGTAGCACTGTCTGAAAAAAAAAAGGGGGGATATGGAATGGGTGCTGGAAAGTGGGTTTCGGTAGAAGTATAATCTTGTAAATAATAATAAATAATAAAGACTTTTGTTTTTTATACACATTCAGTAGAAATACATTCTTGTAAAAAACAATAAATAATAAATACTTTTGTTTTTTATGCACATAAGCAAACTAACAAGTTCTGTTGTATTCTTAGGAAGTAAAAGACCTAATGTCTGTAAACATAGTAATCTTAAATCCAATGAGTTCAGACCCTAAGGTTATCTAGGGGGAAAAGTCAATTTTAATACAATCAGGAGGTCATCTGAATCAAGAGCAAGAAAATGATTACCGACAAGTTGACTGTCTTAGTCACTATTGCTATGATGAAACACCATAGGGAAAGTGGGTTTATTCGACTTACACCTCCACAGCACTGTTCATCACTAAAGGAAATCAGGACAGGAATTCAAACAGGGCAGGAGCTGGTGCAGAAGCCACAGAGAAGTGCTCCTTACTGACTTGTTTCCCATGGCTTGCTCAGCCTGCTCCTTTATAGAACCCAGGCCCACCAGCCTAGGGATGGCTCCACCCACAATGGGCTGGGCCCTCCCCACTAATCACTAATTAATAAAATTCCCTAACGGCTTGCTTACAGCCAGCTCACATGGAGGCATTTTCTCAAGTGAGGCTCCCTCCTATCTGATGACACTAGCTTGTGTCAAGTTGACAGAATATTAGTCAGTATAATGTCTGAGACCTCAATTTCCTTTACCATTTGCTGGTCCCTCCACTTAGGATAAAACCTTCTTCTCCTTCAGGCGAGCCTTTTTACCCATCAAAGAAGCCATCTTGTCTAGAAGTAAGCAGAACGTCTAAATGTAAATTTGGAACTTAACAGTTTGGGTCCACTCAAGCACAGGCAGATCTTTTATTTTATTTTGCTGTTTGGTAATTTCATACATAAATGCAATGTGTTGTGATCAAACCCTCCTCCATTCCCGCCCCTCTAGCCCCTCCCCACATCTCCCCACCTTTCCTTTCCAACTTCAGGTGCTCTTCTTCTACATCCACCAAGTTGACTTATGCTGCCAGGATGTGCACAAACGGTGAAGGGCCATTTAGAGGAGCATGGGCAGCCCCTCTGTGGCTGTACTTCTAAAGAAAATGGACCCTCCCAGCAGCCGATTGATGGAGGAAAGTTATTGGTTAATTAATAAATAAACTGCTTGGCCCTCATAGGTTAAAACATAGGTGGGTGGAGTAAACAGAACAGAATGCTGGGAGGAAGAGGAAGTGAGCTCAGACTCGACAGCTCTCCTCTCTGGAGCAGACGTGATGAAACTTCGACCCAGGATGGACGTAGGCTAGAATCTTCCCAGTGAGCACACCTTGGGGTGCTACACACATTATTAGAAATGGGCTAGTCCAGGTGCGAGAGTTAGCCAAGAAGAGGCTAGATATAATGGGCCAGGCAGTGTTTAAAAGAATACAATTTGTGTGTTGTTATTTCGGATAAAGCTAGCCGGTTGCGGGAGCTGGGTGGCGAAAGCAGCTCCTTCGACAGCCGATGATGGCCAACTGCTCCGCACTACACTGCGTCTTTGTGACTCACTTGCTTTTGCCTTGGTCTTGTACCTGCAGTCATAGCAGCTTTGAGTTGGTGGGTGGAATGGACATCTCTTGTCCAGGAAACCAGTGTCACCGCTGTCCTCTTAGTCTTTCCACCCCCTCTTGTGCAATGCTCTCTGGGCCTTGAGAGGAAGGGGCCATACAGATTTCTCATTCGGGGCTGGGCACTCTGAGGCACTTATTCTCAGATAGAAGCATTGAAGTGCTGTGAGCAATGGAATGATGGATGTCTCTAGCTCCAGGGCATGCTTGAAGCCCTCAGATGGCACGGCCAGGACTCCTATCATCCTCTGCTTACATCCCTGTTTTCCATTCCTTTTTTTCAGGCCCTGTGGCAACTGGAAGCTGTGGAGCACAATGTTATGAGGGCCAATATCTTCTCAGGTAGCCACACTTCAGTACACAAGAGAGGGCATTAACACAATCCATTTTCCCAGCAGTCCCAGTGAAAAATCGCATTGGCTTGTCTTTCATTGGCCATCTTTCAACCAGTTTCTGTACTCAAGAAGATGAGTATCCTAGAGGTTAAAGTACACCGGAACTGAAGGACAGAATCAGCTGTAACGAGTCCACATGGTTGAACATGGATGGAAAGATGAATTGCTTCTAAAATACACAGTGCACTGGGCAGGAAAAACAGGACATTCATCAATACAGTATACTGAGACAGCACAACATTGCTGAATGAAGGCTTGATTTATTCAAACAAACCCAGGATGTAGCAGCTGGGCTCACTGGGAGTTAAAGGGGACGAGACTGCATGCCAGGCTTCACTGCTGTTGTTCCTACCAAGCAGTCAGATCTGCTGCTTGGGCAGCTCGTCTATGATCTGTCACACTGGGAGTTGTGACAACTCCATTTCCAGTCTGTCTCCTGTTGCCTCTTTCTCTTGTTAGAACAGAGGTTTTCAACATGTGGGTCATGACCCCTTTGGCCTTAAATAACCCTTTTATAGGGGTGGCCTAAGACCATCAGAAAACACAGGAATTTACATTATGATTCATAACAGTAGCAAAGTAATAAAGTAACAACAAAAATAATTTTATGGTTGAGGCTCACTACAATATGAGAACTGTATTAAAGAGTTGCAGCATTAGGAAGGAGAACTCCTGGGTTAGATCCTATTGGCTTATTTATTCCATGGGTTAGGGCAATCTCCACATCCTGCACCCAGACAGCTATTCTCTTTAATTTGATCTAGCTATTCTACAGGCTTCAATGACCACAACCTTCACCTTCACAAATTCTAAAACTTCATTTCCCAGTCCATTCTATCAATCATGGAACTTCACTAACTGATCCAGTTTTATTTCAGACTGCTGGTGTCTCAGAGTTCTATACTCGTTTTTTTGCCTGGCCCCAAAGTCATCTAGCTTACAGCTCTATTTAACAATGAAAGAACAGGGACATCGAAGGCATCCTCTAAGTAAGAATCATTTGACAGATACCTCTTCCACTGAACTCTAAGCCTGAGTACAGGGATTTTTCCTTTGCCGTACTCTAATAAACAATCACAAAATAAGTTTGCACCAAAATGCATACCTTTCCAAGACAATGCAACACTCCAATACACGTGGGTTAGTACTGTCGCAAGGAAGAATGGTGACAAGTTATTACAGCAGCCAACCCCTATGTGAATAGCTGTAGCAGTAGAAGTTTTAATAGGGGTTTGAGTGGATGGATATTCTTACTGCTTCTCGGAATTCAAAGACCATTCCTATGCTTGGTGAACCCACTATAGTGTGAGGAGGAATGCCCTATCTCTTATGTAAAATAAACATGGGGGACACAAGAGATCTCACCCCCACCTTTGGTATGTAGGGCACCTGTGTGACCTCAGTGTAATCTGGGAGATGGGCACTTTAGCACTACGATACCTGCCAAGTTCATTCATGAAGCTATTCAAATTTGTCTCACTGGTGACATCTAGTGTCTGGTGATGGTATTGGCTGCACTCCATCCAGGGCATTCCTAAACAGTGGCTTAACTGTGTCCCTAAGATAAAGTGACAAAGTTACTTTAAAGACCACAGCTGACTTTTATTGATGATGCTAAGATAAGGCAGCTCTCTGAATCACAAGACGTTAAAATTACTCCTTTAAACAACAATATGGTGGCATACGCCTTTGATCCCAGCACTGGGAGGCAGAGACAGGCGGACCTCTGTGAGTTCCAGGCCAGCCTGATCTACAAGAGCTAGTTCCAGGACAGTTAGAGCTGTTACACAGAGAAAACCCTGTCTTGAAAAACCAAAACAAAAAAAAAAACCCTGCCCAAAACCCCAACAATATCAGGTAGCATTTGTGGACAGGAAACAAGTGAGGTATAGAGACGTCACTGGTCCCAGCTCAGCATTTACTGATTAGAATCGTCTGCCCACTAATGATGGCCTTGAAGCTTAGTTATTCAGGTGCCAGTTCCCAAAACTGATCCCATGTTACTTTCATGTAGGGGGCCAGTGTAGAAGACTAGCCCAAGACAGTGCTCTCCCACAAACCGTGCTTAACAACTACAGGGTGAGTGGCTTCCAAGACTTTGTGAACACAGCCCTTTCCCCTTGGAATCCATTCTTCCTTACTTCCCCCATCTTTTAAGGCTCTGAGTGCCACTGCCTTTGTGACGTTTAAAAAACGAGTATCCAGGCCGGGCGGTGGTGGGGCACGCCTTTAATCCCAGCACTCAGGAGGCAGAGGCAGGCGGATCTCTGTTAGTTCAAGGCCAGCCTGGTCTAGGTAGAGCTAGTGCCAGGACAGGCTCCAAAGCTACAGAGAAACCCTGTCTCGACAAACCAAAACAAAAAACAAACAAACAAAAAACCCGAGTATCCAGACAAAAATCACTCCCTCTCATGCAGGGGCATGTATCACTCATGTCTATATGAATTTATACAGCTCTAGTTTTTAATATAAATTAAATATATGTAAGAAATACATTAAATTGTGAGCAACTCCTCGATGGTACATTTTATCACATCCTCCTATTCTCTGCCTCACTGTGGTCTCTTAACCCTTTACATGAGAGATATATGAATTATCGTCTAGTGAAACAAAGGAGGAAAAAAAAGGAGTTCATAAAGATTTTATTTACCAGCTAGTCCTGACTGGCTAAGGCTAAAGGTCATCTTCCTGATTCCTGAGCCAAGGAATTTGAAAATAACAGAGGAAACAGAATTTGCTTCATTTAATCAAGAACTCAGGGATGACTACATATGCTCGAAAAATCACTGTTGCTTATCTTAAAGTCAGCTCAATCCTTTAAAGCCTAGTCAAGCTCCCTCGGAAACAGAGGTCTACACATGAATATGAAGGCTGGGAGTCAAGGGGGATGGAAATCAAGATATAAAGGGGGGATGCAGGAAAGGGGAGGAGACAACGCAGAGTAGAAATCCCTGGAGTGTTGTACTGGCGCAGTTCATATTTGGCCTGCATGTAAAAAAAAAAATCACTGGTGATCTTGTCAAGAGACAATTCACTGTACTAGCTTAAGACCAGATCCCAGTTGATGGGAATACCAGAATAATAAAAGAAACTAACCCCAGTGTATTTGCTTGTTTTTTTTCCCTCTTTTGGCTCTTTGACTCTTTGGGGGCCCACCACCCAGATTCCAAATAAATACACACAGAGGTTTATTCTTTCTTATGAGTGCCTGGCCTTAGCTTGGCTTGTTTCTAGCCAGCTTTTCTTAAATTATCCCGTCTACCTTTTGCCTGTGGGCTTTTACATTTCTCTATTTCTGTATTTTTTTTCTTCCTTATTCTGTGTCTAGCTGTGTAGCTGACCCCTTCTTTTCTGGCTCTTTGATCTCCTCCTCCCAGATTTCTCTTTCTGGCTTTTTTTTTCTCCCTCTCTGCCTGCCAGCCCACCTGTCCTTTCTCCTGCTTTTTTTTTTTTTTTTGGCGGTTCAACTCTTTATCAGACCAACCAGGTGTTTCAGACAGGTAAAGAAACACAGTTTTACAGAGTTAAACAGATGCTACATATTTGCATCATTAAACCAATGTTTCCCAGCAGAAACAAATGTAACACATTTTAAAACTAATATTCTACAACATTCCAGAGCTTGGGAGGCAGAGGCAAGTGGTTCATCTGTGAGTTCAAGACCAGCCTGGTCTGCAGAGTGAGTTCCAGGACAGCCAGAGGTACAGGAAGATCCTTTCTCAAAAAATCACCATCATCATAGTAGTAATAGAAACTGGATAGTGAAAAACCTTCCTTGGAAATTTTGTTATATACATAAAAACGAAATAGGGCTGTGGTTGACTGGAGTCAAGGAAGTTTTGATTAGATTTTGCAATGAGTCATGTCGGCACCTTCATCTACTGATGGGGAGAATTCAGCACTGTGAAACATGACGAGAAAGGAGACAGAACCAAGTCCTTAGATACACAAGACATGATGCCATGTACCAGATACTTGAATTCTCCAGATTTCCAAGTGCTTAAACTTTTTTTTTAAAAAAAGAATAAGCATATTTACAAGACATTTCTATTTAAATACGCATGCGCCTCAGCTGTCCTGCAGAACAGCTGGCGTTCGTTTGAACAGCAGCTCTATGATTTTGACAGGTCACATTTCTTTGAGGGAGGCTTCGGTTTCCTCTGTGTAAACCGAAGGATGCCGTGGACTTGGCAAGGTGGTCTGCGGGCCTAGCTGGGGGTTCCGTGTGGAATGTGGCACTGTTCCGGCACCGGGGAGACAAAACGACTGAGCTACAGCGGATGAAAGCACGCAGGCCAGGGTGGGGTTGACAGGGCAGCCGGGCCACAAGGTGGTGTCAGCCTCATACTGACCAGCGACACTGCCTCTACAATGGCGCTGTTACAGACGACAACAAATAAAATCCAGAAACACAGTTCACGTAAAGCAGATACACTGCAACAAAACAGCACACGGGACAACTAACAGGCAAGAAAGCCGAAGTCGCGGGCCGGTAGCCTGCAACTGCGCAGTCGCTGCAAGTCCGTCCTCTTGTTTGTCTCGGAGGCGCGGATTGGACGAGACATCTCGTGAGAAATGCAAGCTCTCGCGGGAACAGTATTCAAAAAAATCCCGGCACTTAGTTAGCTCTGGTTCAGCTGAATAAACAGGACGGCTTTTTTTTTTTTTTTTTTTTTTTTTTTTTTTGTGCTGAGGCGGATGTACCGACACGAATCCGGGCGCCCGGTGCTTTCTGTACAAGCCTCTGGTTGCGGCAGCAGGGAAGCGTGAGCTGGGAGGTAAGGGCGAGCGGCTGGAGGGGAGAATCGGGCGTCCGCCAGCGGAACGCCTGGTCTCCCGGAACCTGAGTTCTCAGGAGCCGCCTTCCGGGCCGGTGTAGTTTTCGGTCGGACCGGCTAGCTGCCCGCTCGGCTGCTGATAAATAGGGGTGCTGGGTGGGCTTCATGAATTCGGTGACCTTGAGTCTGAGATCTTTAGTACCCATTACCCCTAGCCAGTGATGCAGCCCGAATTAACATGCTGCAAAATGTAACAAACGCACAGTGGGTTCTCACTGTAGCGTCTCATTTTGTTTTACAATGATTCGAGTGTGCAATGCTAACATTTTGAATGTATCGGGTTAAATGTTTTCCAGCGTGCTTAGTTTTGAAGTTGTGGCCCGCAGAAAGTTTAAAACCCCATTTGGCTCACATGGTATTTCTGTTGATGCCCAGTCAGCGTTCATGTGTTATCTATCAGCTGTGATGCATCTAGTTAGAGGCTTTTTATTATTCCGATAGATAAAAGATGTTTACAAACCTTACTTTGTGCAGTGGGTCAGTGGTGGAAGTGGGCTTAGAACTTAGGTAGCGCATCCACAGACCTTCCCGTTATTTTAATGATTTATGCTGGTTGTGTTTTTGAGAGGTTGGACCGAAAAGTGGTTAGAACATCAGGCTTTGGAGTTCCGCTTTGATTTCTGTGTCGTTTACCCACAACCTTATGTCACCAACATTCTCCCTCAAATCTATTCTAGTCATACTTTCAGCCCACTTCTACCGGAACAGCCCTTGGGCCAGTGATCTGTATATTTGAAATCCAGTGGGCAGTTTCCAAGTTCTCACCTACTTTGACTTAGCACCATTTGCCATGATTGTTCATTCCCACATCCTGAAGGAATTTTGATTGTTAACTTCCAGAACATTGTATACCCTTGACATCGCATATACTTCAAGGATCATACCTGAGAGTGCCCTGTGTTTTTTTTTTTTTTTTTGGTTTTATTTATTATTTATTTATTTATTTATTTATTTATTTATTTTTTTGTTTTTTGAGGCAGGGTTTCTCTGTGGTTTTGGAGCCTGTCCTGGAACTAGCTCTTGTAGACCAGGCTGGTCTCGAACTCACAAAGATCCGCCTGCCTCTGCCTCCCAAGTGCTGGGATTAAAGGCATGCACCACCACCGCCCGGCCTCCTGTGGTCTTCTTTCATAACAGAATTTAGTTCTGGGTCTTGTGAAAAATTATGCTTATCTTCTAATGAAAAGAAATCTTTTTTTAAAAAAATAATAAAAGAAATCTTACTGGGTGGTGGTGGCACACAACTTTAATCCCAGTGCTGGGGAGGCTGAGGCAGGAGGATCTCTGTGAGTTTGAGGCCATCCTGGTCTACAGAATGAGTTCCAGGACAGCCAGTGCTATACGAAAAGAAAAACTCTGTCTCACCCCGTCCCCCAATCATATTGACTTTGCCATCACAATTTTTGTAGTATTAAGCGATTTCTCAATACCTACTGTGCTGTTGTTGATTAGAGGTATTATCTTACAAGTCAGGAATAGAATCTAAAAACCCTTTCATTTTATATGACAGTAGTGTGAATTTTCTCTTTACAGTAGACTGAAAACAGAAAGCATGGAGAGAGAGATCACAGATCTTCGAAGCAAACTCAAAGAGTGTGAACAGGAGCGACTGAAAGCTGCACAGTATGGCTTACAGCTCTTGGAGAGGCAAACTGAATTGCAGAATCAATTGGATAAATGTCATGAAGAAATGATGACTGTTACTGAGGTAGGATCCTGCACACCTGTTAACAAGGATGTACATGGGGACTATAAACTTGTTTTGTCTAACAACTATTTATTCTTTTTTGAAGACCTAAGCCTTCCCCACCCTAGCAGAGTTGAGAAAGAAAATGAACTAAATGAATTTCCAGGCTTCTTTCCAACAGTGTGCTCTGAGTTTGAAAAGTCAAATAATGCTTTCTCCTTTTGTGTTGCATTTACTGCCAGGTTTTGTTTAGTCTATGCTCTACTTACGTGACTTCACTTCTTTTCTGGTTCTAAACATCTAGATGCTCCATGGCATCGCACCAAGCCTTTAGTTTTGCCTGAAGGCTAAATTAGTGCATTCAAGTACCTGCCATTAACGGACATCTCAAGCTTGACGCAAGAAGAACAACTCGTTCCTTGTCTGCTAACTGAATGGTCTCTTGCTTTAGTAAATGGATTGGCATTCATCCAGTTGCTTGAGCCTGAAGTCAGGAAGGCCCACATTTTATCCATCAACAAATCTAAGTACTCATTTAGTTAGGGTTTCTATTGCTGTGATAAAGCATTATGATCGAAAACAACTTGGGGAGAAAAGGGTTGATTTCATCTTACAACTCATAGTCCATCATCCAGAGAAGTCAGGGCAGGAGCCTAGAGTAGGAACTGGTGCAGAGGCCATGGAGGAGGGCTACTCAGTGGCTTGGTCAGCCTGTTTTCTGGTACTATCTGAGACCACATGCCTGGAGTGGCATGGCCCACAGTGACATGAGCCCTCTGATATTAATTATTAATCAAGAAAATGCCTCACAGACTTACCTACAGATCAATCCTATGGAGGCATTTTTTTCAGCCAAGATCCCCAATCCCCTTTTTCCAGATATGTCTAGGTTTGTGTTCAATTGACTTAAAAGAAAAAAAAAAAAAAAAAACTAGCACAGCCAAAGCATCTGCCTGGGATGCTGCTGCCTTACCCAGCCCACGGCCATCTGTCCACTGACCTCTTGCTGCAGCCTTCTAATGGGTGCCACCATCCACATTACCATCATACCATTCATGTTGCACACATCCAAGTGGTCATGATATCGTTTCTTTCCTTCTGGAAACCTTATGGGGCTTTCTGATATGTTGTCAATAGACTCTGAGCTCTTTGCTTGGGTATAGACTTCTGTGCATTGGCCTCTGCCTGACTCATCACCCCTTTTCAAACCACTTTGCTTCAGTCTTTCCTATACTGATTTTATACTAGTTGTTCTTTCCTGTGGAGTGACTCATCCCCATGCTTCTTGATTCCATGCTCAGCCTTAGACTTTCAGTTAAATGTCATGTCAGCAGAGCTAACACTGACTGTGTAGTATAAAGTCCAAACTTGCTCTTAAGTCTCTGGAGTGCTGATTGTCTCCAGAGATGCAAACTGCAAGAGAGGAAACTTTGTCTACTCTTATTCTCTGATAAATATTTTTAGAATGACTAAGTCAGTTTAATACTAAATGCTTGGTATTTTAAATTTGAATCTCAGAAGTTTAAATATAACAGGTAAAAAAAAAAATCACTAATGGCAGTTGTCATTTTTCCAAGTACTGCTGTTCTTGGTAATCACTTAGTGCCAAATTATAAGACAAAGATTGCAGACCTCAGAATAGAAATAAAGTCATGTTGCACAACTGTTTTAAAAATACCTCACCAAACTTAGATTTCCTTTAAAAATAAAAGAATTGGGGAGAGGAGCAATATAAATAATTCCAGCCATTTTTTCTTAATTTAATTGAATTTTATTTAACTTATTTTTGTTTCATTTTATTTTAATGTTTTGAAGTTTTTATACAATATATTTTGATCATGTTCTTTATCCACTCCCCAACTCTTCCCAGATCCTCTCCACCCGCGCACCCAACTTCATGTTTTTTCTCTCTCTTTAAAAAGAGAGAAACCTACCATGGAGTTCAGTTTGTGTTGGCTGACTACTCCTGGGGATGTATGGGTCATGTCCTAGAATGTGACTGATATACCTATTGTCGCTCCACTGCAGAAACTGATTTTCCCTCTCCAGCAGCTGTCAGTTGCATATATAGCTTCCTGGTTCGGGGTAGGACTCTGTGCCCTCATCCCTTCCTCTGTGGTGGAATTTTGTCTGCCTGGAATTTATAAAGGTCTTGTACGCACTGTCACAGTCTCTGGGAGTTCCTATGTGAGTTCATCTGCCCTACTGCATCTGAAAAATGTTGTTTCCTTGAAGTCACCTACTACCTCTGGCTCTTCAAGGCTTTCTGCCCCTTCTTCCAAATGGATCTCTGAACCTTGAGGAGAGGGGTGTGATATAAGACATCCCATTTAGGGCTGAACATTCCAAAGTCTCTTGTTCCCTGTGTTAATTCCCATTTACTGTAAGAACTTCACTGATGAGTGTTGATGATATCTTGAACTATGGGTTTTGCAGTAGGTGATTAAGCATTGTTCCATTGCTGTGTTCATTTAGCAGACTAGTAATTGTAGGTTAGGTATGGATTTCATCTTGTAGAAGGGAATGGGAGGGCTCAAATCTAAGTAAAAAGACCGGTGATTATTCCCCTAACATTCAAGCCACTATTGAACCCATAGGCCTAACTTGTAATCTGGTCATTAAATTGTGGCTCACACGGTGTGTAGCTGGGTGAGACTGTTATTACTTTTCTCCTCTGGTATTGTACGTAGCACTTTTCAACTCTGTGAACACTAACCAGTAGGATGAAACTTCTAGCCGAACACCAGCTAGATTTCTCCATGTCTGGTCTTATGACAAGTTGTGGAGGGTAACCAGTAGCACTGGTAATAATACCCTATAATTGTTGAGGAGCCCATTGGCCAACAGCACAAAATCATGTAACCCATTCCTGATGTTAGGTTTTACTTGGTAGTATATGATGTCTGATTTGGGTATTGCACCTGCCCCCAGTTACATGGTAACACCAATTAAACTCCTTTCATGGATGTATGCATTTCAGGACATGTTTACAGTCATTTCTTTCAAACGTGTTGTCTCTTGCCATAATCTCTTCTCTACCCTACCTTGTCTTATTTTTTTTCCAAAAGTCATTTAGAAGGAATTATAATACCTTTTTTAAACCTTAGCATGTTTTCAATCTTTGATTATTTTGTAAATGGTTTTTAGCAAACATTTTGAAAGTAATAGTTGATTCAGTATTTTTCCTTTTTTACCCATTCTGCTGTTTTTTTCAAGGCATTATATAAGGAAGAGCATTTGGTTATCCAACAGTAATGCTTACTGGTAGCATCTGAGTGCCAGTGAATCGTCCCTGTTTTGTCTTTCTTTGAATAGGGCTTGATAGACCATCATACTGTGGATTTTTTATCCTTCTTGATAGTGAACTGAAGCAATTGCTGTACCTCCAGCCTGGACATTAACATTCTTCCCCCTACTGTAGTTGTACGTTGAGCAGTACAGTTATCCATAAATAATACATGGAAAATTCCATATATAATTTATAAAGCTACAGTGATTCATGTCCAGGAGACATGAAGTAGATGATGCTCCTGTAACACTATGTCATTGTGCCTTACACTGGCCACACTTCACCTTGTCACATGGCTACTATACTGTTTAACATCATAAGAGCAGTTAGATTTTGAGAGTAAAATGACACATATCTTTTAATTTGCTCTTTTTTTTTTGGATTTTTTGAGACAGGGTTTCTCTGTAGCTTTTTGGTTCCTGTCCCGGAACTAGCTCTTGTAGACCAGGCCAGGCTGGCCTCGAACTCACAGAGATCCGCCTGCCTCTGCCTCCTGAGTGCTGGGATTAAAGGCGTGCGCTACCACCGCCCGGCTTTAATTGCTCTTTTTATTATTGTTTATATCATTAATTTCTCACTGTGTCAAATTTAAAATTAAATTTTGTCAGGATAAAGACTATAGATAGTGGGAGGTACGTGGTATTTGTAGGGTTTGGTACTCTTTAGGATCCAGGCATCAGGCTGGGGTTCTGGAACAAACTCAGACAGCTAAGATGCAAATGACATCTGAAGCTGTACTGGAGTTTGGATGTCTGGCACGATGATTGTTGGACATGTGTCCCTTATATTCTGTGCATCACAGCATCTGGCATCCAAGAGCGTTTCCTGCCGCTGCTTTGGAAATCTGTTCATACATCTTTCCCTTAGAAAGGCTCCTCTTCAAAGTTCTCCCCTGTTCCACTGTGCAGCATCCGTTGCCATCTGGACATTATACACTGCCCCTCATCTCTTAGTCATGGTGATTCACGCTCTCATAAAACATTCCATCCAATAGATAATGCCATAGTGGTAAATCTACTCAGTTGTTGGTAAAATAAGTGTTATAATAGTCAGAATTATGGCGTGCACTTGAGAAGAACTCTTAGCCTCATGGAGTCTGTGTGTTGGACACTTTGATTTAGGAGTGTGGTGAGTGCACACTTGTGGAAGGCACAAACATGAGAGGTTTTCTTTGAGTCACTTTAGTCATAGCTCTGCGGGATTCTTTGCATAATATTAAGTAGAATTAAATGTCTCCTTGGTCCTCTGTATAGTGTTTGGCAGGATCTAGTTCTTAAAAAGAAAAAAAAAAGCCTCCTCTGAGCCTGCCCTTGTGGATTCTACACACTAATCTTGAGGTTAGTGCCGTGTTTTATCTGTTACTGGGTTTGTGACCTGGCACGTTTGCATGGAATGGACAGTTGTTGGGAGGATGGCTGAGTGTCTCTGTGAGGGGGATACAGTGTTTCTGGTCTTGTGCTACCAAATGTCCCTTTACTTTTTCTTGTTGTCTCTCAAGTGGATTTTAAATTTTGGAAAGATTCTGTTACTGTGCTATATTAAAGGTAACTTTCCTAATAATCAGTAAATTCCTTGTTTTTGATCAGCTTGAGATAAGACTTGCTTGATACCTTGATGGTTGATGTTTAGCCAGGGGCAAGACTTTTTTAGGAAAGCCTTATCACTCAGTCAGTCTGAGGGTTCATTGCATGTGGAATCCAGAGAATGCTCCCTCCATTACCACCTCCACTGCTGGCTTTCAGGGCACCAGAGACCACAGATGGAAAAGCAGAAGTTGGTCATTTGCAGGGGCCAGGACTTTCCTTCTTCCAGCTTTAGTGTTTTGAGGCCACTGCAGTCTCCAAATACACCTTTTGGGGTTCATTAAGACTAATTAGCAGCTGGGTTGGGCTCCTGGCTCATTTACCTGAGCATAGTTTTCAGAACCCATACTGAAAAGCCCATATGATGATGCACACTGATGACTTCTAGTACAGGAGAGGCAGAGATGGGTGGGTCCCTGGGGCGCAGTTAGTTGGCAATTCCACCTGGCCTACTTGACAGGCAGGTTCTAGGTCAGTGAGTGACTCTGTCCCAAAAATAAGATTGCCTGAGGAACAACATCTGAGGTTGTTGCCTGGACTACACTTACACGCATACACGTGTGCTTTTCCACATGAAAATGTATGTAACCCCGCCCCCAATCCAAGACAGTAAAAACTGATTAACTACAGTATTCCCAATTTGACAAGTGGTTGTTATTTGGATAGCAAATAACGGTTGTGAACCAGCTTAAGATGCTAACTAATATCTAATGATTAAAATTTTGTATGCATCTAAATGTGTTTTCAGAGTTATAACCAGGAGAAGTACGCCCTTCAAAGAGAAGTTGAGCTCAAGAATCGGATGTTAGAAAGTTTGAGCTGTGAATGTGAAGCTGTGAAACAACAACAGAAAACGCAGCTGGAGCAGCTAGAAATGCAGCTAAACAGAAGCCACAGGCAGGAAGTGAATGACCTGAAAAATAAGGTTTGGATCTGTGTTTCAGAGCAAAAATATCCTGTGTTTGTATGGCTCTCTCGAAGTACTGGGTGGGGGTGGGGGAGGGCAGAGGAGTTGCTTAAATACTAATGGCCAAAAATAAGTTTTCCCTATCTTAATGTTCAAGTGGAAACACTGAGAAATAAGCTATCAAAGGAATTTGTATACATACTAGCCTGCTAATGACATGAAATTGCTAATTATTTAAATTTGGTATCTGAATATTTGTATTCGTAATATTGGTGACCAGTAAGGCCTCCTTATTGGCTGTGTGTTCACCTTGTAAGATAAGTGACTAGTTCTGTAGCCATCCCTGCCGTTAGTCATGTGCTGCTACTCTGCACACAAACCGGTGCTGTCTTGTGAGTTACTGTGCATCAGAGGTGAAACTTCACATGTGTTTATGGAAGGAAAAATGTGGACGATCCAGCTCTCAAAAGGACTGTGAAGGAGGTAACCTTATCTCCATTATGACAGACAACGATGCCAGTGGCTAGGTGAACTGAAGAGATTGAACAAAATAAGAACTAGAAATCGTTAGCCACTATTTGAACTGAAGCTGATGACAGTAAAGCCCGGTACTGAGTTCATGCCCGTGGTCTAGTGATCCCTTATATCCTGGCTCCATTGTAAACAAAGAGTGAGCAGCTGTGCAGTGAACACCCGTTCACTCTCAGAACCCCAGCTGCCCTGGGCCTTCAGTTTGCCGCTAAGAAATCCGGGGCTCTGCTTATGCTTCTCTTCAGATGGAGCTTGTACCCTGATTTTCTTTACCAGATCCTACTCTATGAATAATTTTAAAGATTTTTTATGCCCTATTTTCTCAGAAGTCTGTTTTTCAATTTTTAATATTTTGTATAATGTCTTTTAATATTCTCCATGTCTGTTTCCACCTATAATTTTTCATTAAACTACAATATATTTTTGAATATATATTTTGAATAATGGTATCAGCAAAATCATATCTAACTAAGTACGCTTTTGTGTAATACAGAATCATCTTGCCTGTGGCTCTGACAACTAGTAATCCTATTTGTAGCTAATCCGATTTGAGATGTGGATAACTGGAAAAGATATATTCTTATTTTTCATTCCTCCATGGGTTTAGCAGTAGCCCTAATTTCCTAAGTAGATATGATAGGAAAAATTTAGGAAAGTAGCCCTAATTTCCTAAGTAGATATGATAGGAGGAAATATTTAGGACTAAGTAAAGCAAAGATAATAATCAAAATGGCCTTTTTATAGAAGAAAGAGAAAATTTTTACAAAAATGGTATTGCCAACAGTCTCAAATCATTTGTTTTAAAATTCTCAAGGTTTGCTCATTATCTTTTTCTTATTTCTCACATTTAATCTGTTGTTGAATCCCAAGAAGTTGATCTATAAAATCTCACGGTAGCTCTGGTCCCTGTAGTCCAGACCGTCATCATGCTACTGTGGTCTTCTAACCAGGTTACCTGCTTGAATCGTTGTTACCCAGGCCTCTTCAGGGCTCGGGAGGAGGCATACTTCCCATTATATGCAGCTGCCTTGTGGTTAGCTATACCACCTTCAGTTGCTTCTAAGAAAACCAGGTCTACTTGAGTGACTAGTGCAAGTTATGCCTGAATTTGTAGAACAATATAGGTCTTTGTTTAAAAGACACTTGGCAGGTGAGAAATGTTTAGCTTGCAACCCAAGACCCTGTGTTCAGTTCCCAGCACTGTGGGTGGGGCTGTCACTTAGATCCAGTGAGTTTCTGTAGAGGAGAATCTGGATAATCAGGTATAATAAACTCTAAATACAGCTTCAGGAAGGAAAGTTCAAAGAAAGCTCAAGGACCCTTGGGCTCAGAGGTTGTGACTCTTTCTTTCTCTTTTCCTGGTTTAGTTAGAGAAACTGAAAGTGGAATTAGATGAAGCCAGGTTAAGTGAGAAGCAGCTGAAGCAGAAGCTGGACCACCAGGAGGAAGTTCTCGCCCACAAATCGGAAGAGCTCCAGCTAATGTCTGAGCAGCGCATGCTCAATAGCATGTCTTCGGAGGTGCTGGCTCTTCAGATTGAGCTAACTGAGATGGAAGGTGTGAAGGTAATTTATATCTCGGGTGTTTTTTCGTTTCTCATTAGAATAGTTCTGCGTGTTCTTGTAGTTGTTCTTAAGAACAGTTTGAGGACTGAGCTGGTTGTTTACCGTAACCAAAAAGCACTCTGCAGAGTTTTCATGTAGATTAATTCATTCATAAAATAGTTTTCTATTTTATGACTACTTAAGGCATATTTTATATTATGGAAACTCTGGAGTCATTTATAGGTTTTTATTTTGACACTAGTTGAGTCATAAAAGCCCGATATACAATGTTAGCACAGTGGAAATTAAAATGCTTGTCACTATAGATTTTTCATTTCACTTGTGGATAATTAAAACAAAATTCAAAGGAAAAGGAGACAATTTCCAAGGTATTTTCATTGGCTCTCTGCTAAAAAAATCATTAACTAAAAACATTTTAAAATATACTTGGCAACCTCTGGATGGCTTTGTTTTAATGTGAGGTGGGAAGTAATAGAGTGAATGGACCAACTGTGTGTAAGAGATTAGTCAAGAGAACCCTTGCTGTGTTCCTGTTGGTAGACTGCTCTCCAAGAAGAAGTGAACGAGCTGCAGTACAAACAAGAACAACTAGAATGTGCCAATGCTTCCTTAATGCACCGGGTAGACCGGCTTCAAGAAGAAAAGGAGGAACGAGAGAAGGAAGTGGTGTCGTATTATAATGCCTTGGAGGTATGGTGAGGGTCTTGTCGTAGGCACAGTTGTCAGTGCCCTCCTGCTGCCCTCTGCTAGCGAAACTCTCTTTTCCATCTAGAAAGCTCGCGTAGAAAATCAAGATCTTCAGGTGCAGTTGAGTCACGCACTTCAGCAAGCCTTGGATCCCAATAGTAAAGGCAACTCCCTGTTTGCAGAGGTACTTGCAAGTGTTCTCATGACCAAATTGACGAAACCGGCATTTCATTTACTACAAGAACAAGCGCGTTAATGTCTTCCAGGTGGATGATCGAAGGGTGGCTATGGAGCGCCAGCTCAACTCAATGAAAGTCAAATACCAGTCACTGAAGAAGCACAATGCATTCACCAGAGAGCAGATGAACAAAATGAAGGTATGGATTCATCGCCAGTAAAGGCTTTAATCTGCTTTGTCTTAGCAAATATATACAGGAAACTGATTTCCTTCAGAAAGTATACTTATGTGATTGTTTGTAGAATTGCGTGGTTCTTTATTTTATATTAGAAAGCACCTCGGGAAGGCAGCTGCAGATTGCTTTAGTGGTTCCTCACTGACACCAGGTAGACAGTCTTCTCGTCCAATTGGAATGAGAAAAAGGGTTTTTTTTAAATTTTTTGTGCATAGCATGTTCCTGAGCATAACGCCGTTTCCTACTTCATCTAGACTTAGCTCTCCGCTACGTCTCACACAAAGGCTTCTTTTTTTTATTGACATCTGTACTGCTCATGGCCTCTTATCCCTGCAGCTCAGTAAGCCAAGTGTGGGCCGTCTGCATCGTAAGGTTCTTTTGTCTTTGTTTCCTCATTCTTATTAAGTGAGAGGTCACGGAGGTGCTCAGAGCAGTGAGGAGGCCACAGTCCTGGCTGTTCCAGTCCTTTGGATCTGACCCCTCCTCCCACTGGCCCGAGGCTGCTAAGATAGTAATAGATTGCTAGAAAGGCTCCCTCATTTTCCTCCCTAAGTGTTTTACCAAAGAAATAAGGAACTTTAGTAATTAAACTTGGGGGTTACATGAGCTCCTTGAGGTGGGATATTAGTTTTCATGTTTAAATGGGAAGGTGATAGCCATTCCTGCCTCTTAGAGTTGTTCTGGACTTACCATGGAGTAAACACTTACCCGTCGTTGTGGTTAATTTCTGTGAGTAACTTAACAATTTCCTCACTTATTTATAAATTTTAGAAACCCCCTGTAGACCCATAGTCTTAATTCAAGTGATGAGTAGCAGGCGATGTTTGGCCAGGCTCATGTACCATCTAAATGGCATGTAGTTCCATGTCCCCATGTCCATTTCACAGCACATAAATAGTTAATGTTAATGACTTCAGATACTATAAAAGTAGTCAAAATAGTACTTGAAAGATATCCACAACAAAATGTTTGATGCAAATGTTTTCAGATTATGAGATGAAAAAGAATTATTTACTTTCTGGGTTGAATTCAAATCAGTGAAGCACAAAACAGGAATTATCCAGAAATATGCTTGCCAGGATTTTGATTTGGGGGGTGATTGTTTTTCTAGTTGCAAATCTCCACATTGCTGAGGATGCGGGGGTCTCAAACTGAGTTGGAGCAGCAGGAACGGTTGTTTGCCATGTTGGAACAGAAGAATGGTGAAATAAAACACCTTTTAGGTGAAATTAAAAATCTGGAGAAATTTAAGGTAAATATAACATCTTTCCAAAAATATAGCCAAAGTTTGAATTGAATGTCTCTATATTTTTAGCTTCTGAAGTTTATTATGCAATTAACCTCCAGCTTCGGTGCCAGTTTACCCAATATGTATTTTTTTGGACTCACGGCAGTCTAACCTCGGTCTTGTATATGGGGTGTGAAGTCAGTCCCGGCATCATTTGTTAAATTCGGCCCCAGTGAGATGCTAGGTTTAATACATAACAAGTTTCTATTTGTGCGTGAATCTTTTGACAGTATCTGTGTATTGGTTGACCTCTGTTTCTTTGAGTTACAGAGGTTTTGAAGTATATGTTTTTATTTTTAGACTTTAGTTTCCGTAGTTTTTCTTCATAGTGTTCTGGTTGCTCTTACATGTTTGCTTTTCTCTTATCTGATGCACACATGCACACACACCAGAAAGAACTATTTGGTGGTGTTTGTAAGATTATATTACACTTATAAATTTTCAGATTTTTTAATTACCTTAGGGAGCATTAGTGTCCTTTCATTAAGCTTCTAATGAAAGATTCTAGTTTATATAAGTAGCAGATTTTATAAATGTTAATGATCCCTTAAGTATTCTGTATTGTGGTCATTAGTTTATCATTAAATATTAAGTTTTACTTTCATCTCTTAGGAAACTGTTGAAAAGGTAGCAGTTTTGTTAAATATATAGTGTATTACTGGGTGGTGGCGTGCCTACATTGGCTGAGCACTGTATTTTGAAAAGTACATTTACAGTCAGGAAAAGTTGGGTTTTTGCAGTCTCTAAAATTGTTTGCTAAAATTTAAACAAATTTACCCCCTGCCTCAGAGAAATAGAAAGAATTTCCTTCAGTATTGGGGATGGGGGAGTACCAAAGGTAACACCAAGGGTTTTCTCTCCATGTTTTCCACTTTATAACTTTTCTCTGAAGTCCAGAATTGAACCAGAAGTCATTGCTTCTTCCATTAAAAGCTAGGAGGGGGAACTGTGGGAATGGTGTGGTTGAGAGCCTTAGTTTTGTAATTAAACATGTGTTATTTTATGCCCGTGTCACATTGATCCATTTTGCTTATTTGAAAAGAGAACTGCTTAGTCTTCCCACTCCAGAAGACAGGTGAGTTGAGAGTGTGTTTCTTAGCTTGATGACTGTAAATTAGTCAGTTTCTACTTACTGGTGGTTGCTGCTATTACAGCAAAACCTAGTGTGTTGTCTGCTCAGTGTAATAAGAGTTTCTGTTTTTGTTAGACCTTATATGAAAGTATGGAATCTAAGCCTTCCACATCAGCCAGCTCTTGTTCTCTAGAAGACAGCACCTACTATGCAGATTTACTTCAACTAAAGCTTGATAAGTTAAAGTAAGTGTTTGCAATCGTGAATAAAAGATGAAGGGTTTGCTTGCTTATAAGAGTATTACTGACTCATTTTTTTATTTGTTTTTAATTGTCAAAAAAAATCTCCAGAGGAATGTCAATAAAAATATCCTTGTGTAGCATGAGTTTATATAAAATATGCATTTCTTTTGTGTTTAGCATTCAGATTGGTAAGTGAAAAGAACTCTTAGATTCTCCATCAAAATTCAAGAATAAATTTCATGTAATTTAAAACTTGAATATATGCATGTGTGCATTTTGGAAAAAATATTTTCTCCCTCTGTTTTTTTTAAAGAATCCATGAAATTCTTGAGGGGGGCATTGCATTGTTAAGACTTACTTTATTGTTTCTTTTATTGCTAAAATCTCAGAGAAATGCCTTTATAATACACGAGATTTATTCTACCATGCTTGTACTGTGTGTTATTTTAATATTCTTTAATCATTCTTTTCTGTTACTGTAGCAAAGAAAACGAAAGCACAAAAGGCGAGCTATCCATACAGAGAATGAAGGCGCTGTTTGAGAGCCAGCGGGCCCTGGATATTGAGCGGAAACTGTTTGCGAATGAAAGACACCTGCAGCTTTCAGAAAGTGAAAACATAAAACTGAGAGCCAAGTTAGATGAATTAAAGCTGAAGTATGAACCTGAAGGTGTGCTGCGTAGGCTTTCGTCTTTCAAATCATTACTAGCTCTGAGAGACTAAGACATGTTTTTTAGCTTTTTACCAATGTCGTTATAAACTAAACTGCAACCCTGTGTCTGGAGTAAAGGTTAGCTGTCAGATGTGTAAGGAAATTACAACTGGTTGCATGAATATAACAATGTTCTCTCTCAGGATATCTGGGTTCATACTGAACAGCAAGAACTTGAGTTTCTCTGCTTGAAGATTATAGCATCTTATGGTGTCCAAGAGAGCTTTGAAATTATTTTGAGAAAGGGTCTCACTCTGCAACCCAGGCTGGCGTCACACTCCTGACCTTTACTCTGCTTCCTGAGTGGGGTCATGGATGCATATGACCAGCACAGGTCAGAGTTTCATCTTGTCGAAGCCTCTGATACTGGGTGCTAGACTAGCTAAGTTTGTTTTAGTAGAACTAAGCAAGACTCCTCCCTCCTTCCCTCCTTCCCCCTCCCGCCCCCATGAATCTCTGGAGGAGCATTCCAGGACTGATGAAGCACTGTACATGTTAGGATTCAGGCTCTTTCGTTCTTGTCTGCTGCCATTCCATTGACCCTGTGTCCTCGGGACCCATCACCAGAAAGGCAAAGAAGATGTAGTCTTGATCTCAAGGGCTGTCTATGTTTCCAACTCCATATGGAAAGTTCTATTTGTTTTTCTTCTGACACATAGTAATTGGACACATTTATAGGGTACAATGTGGTGCTGTCATTCATGTGTATTGTAGAGTGATCAAGGTAATTGATGTTTATCACTTTAGTCATATCTCAGAACTACTTATGGTTTAAGTTTAGTATCTTAAACTTTTACCCTTTCTTTGTTGTGAGAACTTTCAAACTTCCTCTGTCTGGAATGCCCAGTGTGTTGTTGACTAGAGTCGTCATGCCTTTAGAGCTCCCAGTGAACTGTCTTTTAAACGGGTATTTGTTATTACTGTGTGTGAGCCAGGCATGTGTGTGATGTGTGCTTGCTTCTCTTCTGTCTCTGTGTAGTTCCTGGAGCTTGAACTTGTGATTTCTTTCATTGTTTCCTTTGCTGTTACAGATGTTTTCGTTTTAATATGATCCACTTTTTTCTTTTAATTTTTTACTTTTGCTTTTATTGCTTGTGCATTTCAAAGTCTTCTCTAAAGGTCCTCACTAGAGTAGGCTTGTAGCACTGGCTCTTTTCTCCTAGTAGTTTTAGATATTATATTTAGTGAGTAACCCATTTTTAGCTGACTTCGTTTCCTGTGAGAGATGAGGTGTTTAGTAACTAGCGCCAGTTCTCTTAGCTCTATTGATGAGGGAATTGTCCTTTCCCTATTACGTGTTTTGACTTTGTGGATACACAAGCTGTGTGTCAAAGGATTGGTTAATTCCTCGGCTCTCTGTTCGGCTCCATTGATCAGAGTTCTCCCTATTGTTAACAGGTTTCCTTGGGGTGAGAAAAGATATTTGACGGGGCCTTAGTTTGGGGTTGCACCAAAACAAATGTTTTGTATGTTTTTGTTCAGACTTGTTTTTTTTTTTTCTAACATGTGATCTTCATATGCAATAGAGAAGAGTGCATTCTACAGCTGCTGGATAGAATGTCCTATACGTTTCTCTTAGCTCCATTTGAAGTCTGGAGTGTACTTTAAACCCAGAGTGTCTGCTGATTTTTCTGTCTGGGTGATTTTCCATTGTTGTAAGTGGGCGTTGGCATCTGTCTCTCTAATACAGAGAGATGTATTGATGTTTGTTTGGTGTGTGTGTGTGTGTGCGCGCGTACGTGCTACAAACTCAGTTTGGGGCCCCTTTATCATTCTTTACTGTCCTGGTCTCTCATAGTTTTGATGTGAAGTGTATTTGACTTGACATAAATATCTCACTTTTCTTCCGGGCTGCAAGTGGATTGCATTTTCCACTCATTGATTTCCAGCCTCTGCATATCCTTGCAGATGAAATGAGTCTCACATCGGCTGCATCCTCTGTTCCTGTCCTTGTAATCCCTTTAGCCACTCACTGTCTTTTAATTAGATAATGTACCCCATCTGCATCCAGAGTAATTACTGGTAATTAAGAACTTGGTGCTGCTGTATTTCCGGTTTTCTGGTAGGCCTTTTCTTCCTTTCTTTCTCCCCTCCAGACTTCGGTGCTGAGAGGTGTTTCTCAGTCACTATATTTGTTTTCAGTTATAATTACCACACACTTATAAAGAACTATACTGAACTAAAGTGTGACAATTTTGAATACTAAGGCAAAAAGGAAAAATATCTCCTCTTAGCTCCATTTCTCCCATTGCTTTGAGTTTTGATGTCAAAATTCAAGCCTTTTTATGTTTCCTATCCCTTAACTATTGATTATAATTGTTCCTTTGTTAGTGTTGTTTTTATATCTTCCTGTTCAGTGCATAGGGGGCTATATGACTATCATGTCTGAATATTTAGACAGATTGTTTCAGGTTTCAAACATCAGATGCCACTCCTCCCCCCAAAATGTATTTATTTTTATGTGTATGGGCATTTTGTCTCTGCATGTATGTCTTCACATGCCTGGTGCATGCAGAGGTCAGAAGAGGACATCAGATGCCCTGGAGCTGGTGTTAAGGACAGTTGTGAACCACTATGTGGTTGCTGGGAATTGAACTCAGGTCCTCTGGTAGAGCAGCCAGGGCTCTTGACCACTGAGCCATTCTTACTGTTACTCTGGCCCAGTATCTCTTGTAAGACAGGTCTAGTCACAGTGAATTCAGCTTTTCTTAGGGAACGGTGTCCATCTTCCATTTCCAAAGATCTGCTTTGACTGGCAGCTCTTTCCCTTCATCACTCTGAAGTCTGCTGCCAGGGGCATTGCTGCTCCTTACCACCTCCGTGCTGCTCTCGGAGTGTTCTTTGTCCTTTGAGAGTTTGACTCTTTGGGTTGGGTCTGACCAAACTTTTGACCTTTCCACAGGAAGGTGGTTTCTTCCTGGGTTTATAAAGCTTTCTGTTCTTCATTTGAATAGACTTTGTACCTTTTGTCGTTGTCTAGTTCTCTCTTGGTACCAGCAACGTAGCTTTTCCTTTGGATGGTGTCTCATAAACCGCGGAAGCTTTCTTTCTTCCTCCTTAATCATTTTCTTTTTCTTGTTTTCAAAGCGCCTGTCTTCAGACTCACTAATTCTCTACTCTGATTGGTCAGTCCTGTTGTTGATATCTTATAATTAACTTTTTATTTACCATATTTTTTTACTTACATTTTTCATTTTCTGCATCTGGTTTGCGTGTTTTAAGCTCTTTGCTCCTCAAACTATTTATTCCCATGCATGTCTTTAGTTCTGTCATTGGCACCTTGCTTTGCCATTTTTAAAACCCTCCTTCCTTGATTTTCTTAGTCCCCATCTCTGGATTGATGAACTAGGTGTTTGTTATTATATTCCTTGCCATCTGTGTTTTCCTGTGACTTCTATTTCATTGTTTTGGGGTGGGTTTTTGTTGTCGGTGGTGGTGGTGGTGGGTTTTGGTTTGTTTTTTGCAATTCTCAGCATACCAACTTCTTATATTCCGCTTCAGCATTTAGAGGTCACCTTCAGCACAGGTTAACTGTCAGTTTTGTGATAGCTCTGTGACTTATCCACCTGGGTGGGTCCATGGACAGCCCTAAGGAGGCACCTAGGACATCTAGGAGTGCCAGTCCCACACTCAAGTCCAAGGGCCACGCGCACTGTGCCTCCAGCAGTATGGGGCCCTTACACAGTCTGGACTATTTGGCCTTGCAAGATCTGGATATTAACTCCTGTTTGCCCGTTTCTTGTTCTTTGCTGACTTGGAGTAGAATAGCTCCCTGGTAGTCTCCCTTGTGGGCCAGTGCAGGAGTGAAACTCCACATAGTGAGTCAGGATGATAGGAAAGTCAAAATCCCCCTCTGTGAGTCTCTCAGCATAGCCCCTGAATTCTGTACAGAATGCTCTAGTGGCTTGGTGAAGGAGATCACAGTCACAGAGGCCCTTTCGTAGCTCAGTCGCTGTGTGTGTGTGTGTTCCAGAGTCTTTACCATCTTGCTTTTGTATTTTGGTTTCCTGAGCTCTTTGAGGTGTTTTTGAGTACATGGAAGGATAATTGATGGAAATACAGATTCTACCATCTTCTTTCACCATTCATCTTGGATTTATTTATTTATTTAATTACATTTATTTAATTTTGAGACAGACTCTCACTATGTAGTCCTGGCTATCCTGGAACTCATTGTATAGACCAGATTGGTCTTGAATTCACAAAAATCACATCACTGATGCCTGCTAAGCACTAGGATTAAAGGTGTGCACCCTCATGCCTAGGCCCAGGAACTCTGTTTTTAAGGAAAAACGTTTTGATGCAGGCTATACAATAAGTCTTAACTACTCAGAAAATAGCCTGCCATACAGTCTCTGCAGCCGATACACTGCAAGCAGTTCATTTTATTGTGTTTAAATTGAAAAAAATAGAAAGTCGGTCCTAAGAAATCTGTGAATGCTGTGGTGCTGCCACAAGGTTGTGTTGGCATGTTCTAGTTTGAGGAGTCTTAACGAGGTACGTACCTCTGCCTAACTTTCTTCGAGATCATCTGTGGGAACTATAGTGAGTCTCACCACTAGGGGGAGGTTGTTGACAATAGATTTTTTTATAGTTTCTAAAAGATTTTTTTTTTGTGCTTTTTCTCTTTTGTGATTCCAATATGCTCCCCTGATTAAGAATTATCCATTATGAATTTCAAAGATCTGCCAACCCAACAAAGAACACAGGGTTGGGAGGTCAGGGTGATTCAGAGGAGCAGTGCAAAAGAAAGGGGGGCATGCTAATCTGAAAGCAGAAGTGCGAGCAGGAGCCCCCCCCTTTCTTTGCTATAGTACTTCAGACCTTGGGTTGTGTATTTGTTTTTATTAAATGGGCATGCATTTTAATAAGCTTTTTCTTCTCAGAGAAAATTGAAGTGCCTGTGCTCAAAAAGAGGCGTGAGGTGCTGCCATTGGATATAACTGCCCCAGAAGAGACACCTGCTGCCAGTGCCATCGGGGAAGTTTCTAGACTGCCGCTTCAGAGAGAGGAGAAAGAGTCCTGCCTCAGTAGCTTAAGTGGTAGCACTGTGCAGACAGGACCGCCGGCCTCTTCGGCCATTCAGCTAGCTAGCCTCTCTCCTCACAAGAGTCCGCCTCTGGAGACGCAGCCAAAGACGGAGAAGAAATGTGTAAAGCTCATGGACGGTCCAGGCAGTGCTGAGGCCTTACGTGAACAGAGTGGGAACACCTCCAGCTCCCCCAGGTCAGTGTGTCCTTCTGCCTGGCCGCCAGCAGCCTTCTCCATCTTTCCTCTCTCACTGCCTGAACTGTGCCATGCTGCTCTGTCTGTTTTCCTGGCCGTGTGTGCGCTGTAAGACTGCATTTGATCTGTCTTCCTTTGGTTCTTCTCAGAGCATCAGGAAGACTAAGGTGACTGCAGGAGGGAAGGGCAATGGATGGCAAGTGACGCTAGGCAGTTACACTTCCTTAGTCCATGAAAACAGCACAGCACAGCACACCTGAGGGTTTTGCTGAATGGAGGAAATGCGCTGTTGTTTTTCTCTCAGTTCAGGAGTAGCCATGAAAGAAAAACTTTCTCAAAGAACCTTTCAGTAGTCTAAGGCATTTAGACTTAAATTTTTGGTAAGGCCAGGTAAAAGTTTTTATGGTTTTTGATATCTATACTAAGCTTCAGAAATAGGCTTTGATGCCTGCTTGATATTTTTAAATATCAAAGCTAATTAATTTTATTGTTTATTCCCAAACTTCAAAGCTTGCAGTTTCTGTGTAATTGGGTTTGTAAAGGAAAGAAAAGGTGTCAGGTGGCTCATGAAGGAGCCAGTGTTTGAAGGGCTCTGTCTTTCGAGAAAGCAAAGCTGATAGAGATAGACAGTAAAAGAGTGAATGGCGCGTTGGCAGCCGAAGGTCCGGATCTGTACAGCAGGATGACGTGCAGGACAGTAGCTGTTGTGGAACTGGCCTAGATGTCCAGCAGCACAGGCATGGGTGAAGGACACGTGGTCTATACACAGCGGAACTCTGTCAGCCATGGAGGCAGCAAAGCCGGGTAATCCAGAGGAAGAGGAATGCAAACGGAGACAAGCATGCTAAGCTGATTAGGCCAGTCTGAGTTATAGTGCATGTTTCTCTCATTTGTGGCTCCCAGACTTTTTTTTTAATATTTATTTTATTTATTTATTATGTATACAATATTCTGTCTGTGTATATGCCTGCAGGCCGGAAGAGGGCACCAGACCTCTTTACAGATGGTTGTGAGCCACCATGTGGTTGCCGGGAATTGAACTCAGGACCTTTGGAAGAGCAGGCAATGCTCTTAACCACTGAGCCATCTCTCCAGCTCCCCTAGACTTTATATGTACATAAAACATGCATGTGACATGAAAATAGAAGCAAAATCATCTTTAGGGACTAATGGGAGGAAGGGATAGGCTGGAGCACATGTACCCACACACTTGTACAAAAGTTTTAAAAAGCGATTAAAGAAGATGAAGGAGCCAAATAGTTTTAAGGAGATGGATGGTGTCTACATGCAATGCTGTGTGAAGTATTTAAAATAATGCCCTTACACATTTAAAAATTGAGCTTGTTGGTGAGCATCTTCTCCATGAGATGAGCTAGGGCTACATTAATTAGAGTAGGTGCAGAATCAGACATTTAACTGAGATAGCAAGACAGCACACCCCATACCAAAGAATTTCCTGGTACACTTCCTATGATTGTAAGTTCTCAGGGCTAATGAGGCATTCACCAAGAAAAAAACATCAGCTGCTACTGTTGTATTATTCTGTTGAATTTCTTAAAATAATGTTTAAATCCATATTGCACAAGAAGTAAACACTTGGTGTTCGAGCACATACACCTTATCCCCAGCGGTTCTGGAAGGGATTGGGCTGCTCCCTGTCGTGTGTGAAGTCCATGGGTGACAGTTTGTCTCTAGGTGGTTTCTAGATGACACTGCATCTTGCTGTCTGTTGTCCTCGTTACTTTTTCTGCTCTTTCTTGCTGGAGAAACATTACATAATGCATGTCACTAATGGACTCAAATTGTACATTGGAAAATTTTTGTCTGCTTAAACACACACATACACACACACATAAGAAAATATCACAGAGTGTTTGTTTTTTAGTGTATAAGTCCATCTACTAACTTAAAACACTTCCAACCATATGTATTGCAGGTTTAACCTAGACTCACAGTTTGAGGTTAACTTTGTCACAGAAAAGATGGCCTTTGTCGAGAACTGAAGTTCTGCACTTTCGTTATTCACTTAATGAATGTTCTTCCATCTTTTGTTTTGTTTTTTGAGACAGGGTTTCTCTGTCCTGGAACTCACTCTGTAGACCAGACTGACCTAGAACTTACAGAGTTCTGCTTGCCTCTGCTTCCCGAGTGCTGGGATTAAAGATGTGCACCACCATTCCTGGCAAGAATTTTCATTTAAACATCTCCTATGCTATTCATTTACCGCTTGCCTGATGGAAACTCTATTTGAAGGGTTTTTGTTGTTGTTGTTGTTTGGTTGCTTGCTTTTCTATTTTCTTGTCTGAGACAGCCATCTACTTGGGTAGCCTGGGTTTCATGTTATTTTGTCTTGTGTTCATTAACCTTTTGTATGTGGTGTCAACCTTAAAATACTGCTTCAGCATTTTGAATTTTGTACTTGGTGTTCTTATGATGTGTATCTCATTTTACCTAATACTTTAACTCAGGCATTGTTTGACCTTTTTTTCAGATTTAAGGATATTTATTAAACATTTAAAAAAATTAAGCCTACAAACATTAAACATTCTTTTTAAAGTCAGTTATTTAGTATTCATAATGGAGTCTACTGTAATTTTTGCCCTGTGTACATAAGATAGTGCGCCCCTTTTTGGAGGCCGATGTTACTAGGCATTTACTTCTTTTTCTTGACCATACTTGAATTCAGAATATATGCTTTAATGCTTGTAGGTTATCTGCGGAATCAAAGCTTTCAACAGAGGTGAAAGAAAGGAAAGAAACTACAAGCAAATTGGAAAAAGGAGCTTGTAAGAAATCACACACCATTATGTATGTGTCCTCAAAGTCAACCCCAGAGATGCAGTGCCCACAGCAGTAGGAGGCTGTTGCTCTGTGAGGCTGGCTGAAGATCGCGCCTGTGCGCAGGATACCCTTGTGGGACATTTGCATACACCAGTGCTAAGACAGACCTCTGTGACCAAAAACTCAGCTATCCTGTGATTCCTTCACAGACCTGTGAGTCACAGTGAACAAAACATTACCTGAGGAAATGCTTTTATTTAAACCTGTTTGCTGCATTGGATCAGATTTTGAAAGTTATGTGATAAATAATGTTCCTTAAGAACTGAAGATTGGACAGTACAACATAGAAGGTATTAATTATGTTTTCCTATGTACACTGTCATGAATAAATAAAATTGTATTTTCCTTGTCTTGTAAAAATAGTGAATATAGCTTGAAAATGCATATTATTGCAAAATATTTTAAAGGGTTAAAGCACCTATATTCATATATATAATTTAAATTTTCATGACTCAAACTAAATAATAATTTTGAAACTTAAAATTGCAGTAATTTCTCCCATTTGTATTTTCTTAATTCTATATAAACAAGAATTTTAATGAAAGAGAATGAGAAGAAAAATGAGCGTCAAGGATTCTTATTTACTGGTAACATAATTGTACATATATTTTTGCTTATCTGTTATGTAACATATATAACTACATGTACATACACATATAGCAAAATATACTGGATTCTAGTATTACCAAGTTGTTTAAGTGATTATAGATTTGTTGATAACTTAATTTTATGCGTTATTTTCTATAGGTGAGTTAGGACTCTTTAGAAAACCAGCAAGGTGTATATAGATAGAGAAGAGAAGATTTGGTCTCAAGAATTAGCTCCCAGGCTGTAAGTCTAAATACACAGTGGGGATTGGCAAGCTTGAAAAGAGATAAGCATGACAGTTGGCCTTTCTGTTGTGTTGGCATTCCATTTTATTTAGTATTCTAATTAGGCTTCTCTGAGCCTTTTTGTCAGTCTTAAAATATTTATCATACATTTAAGTTGTTTTTAAGCCTTATCACAAATCACATTCATGCTTTCTACATGTCCTCCAGGTGAATCTCAGAGACCTAGTGCCCACAAAGAATACTCAGTGGATTGGGAGGTCCACCTACAACAGGCAGTCTGCTTTACTTTTCATCCCAAAACACACAAATAATGCTTGACCCTGTCCTTGGGCACATTGAGTAGACAATGAGAATCTATCTTAAATAAGTCTATTAAAATGTTAGGTAAGAGCAAAATGCCTCTAGCATCCAAATAGATAATAAACTTGCTTATTTTAATTTGCAGAAACTGTACTTTACAAAATTAGAATATTCATGTTCAATATCTCACAAAAACAAAATACCCAAAGGCACTAGGTTAAATAACAATTTCAACCTGAGGATAGTATCAAATTAGAGTCCATGTTTAAATGCACATGAGAGAAGTGTACTTTGGCTTCTTTCAACACTCTTTTAGCTGGGTTTCTGTTGCAACAATAGGACATGATAACCAAAAGCGACTTGGAGAGGAAAGGTTTTATTTCAGCTTACAGTTCCACACTACAGTCTACCATTTACTGTTGCTATAGGAGAGAAATTTGGAAGCAGGAGCTGACTCAGAAGCCATGGAGGAGTGCTGCCTATTGGCTTGTTGCTGGAGGCTTTCTCAGCCTGCTTTCCTAAGGCACCCAGGGGTGAGCTGACCCTCCCACATCAATCAATAAAATGCACTGTGGGCCAGTCTGTGGGGCCATTTTCTCTATTGATTCTGACTTGTGTCCGTTGACATAAAGCCAATCAGCACACATACAGCTCTTATCTGAACATCTTCAGACACAACACAGACGCCCCCAGAGCTCACCATTAAATAGATGGGAAGTGACAGCTGTAGCGCCGGAATTCGTTATCCCATACGCCAGGCGATCTGTGTGTGTGAGTTACTACGTTTCGCTGGACATCTGCCAACTAGGTGCGATAGTTATCCCCACGTTGACGATAAGAAATGTTGACCAAGACTGTGAAAGCTTGCTTGTCTAAGGATTTAAGGGGTAACAATGAGAACAATTAGACAACAGTAGAATGGAGTCCTGGAGAAGCAAGCGGCCTAGACTTTGAAGATTCCTAAGACATGGAGAAAATGGTATCACAGGAGAACATTCAGTGAGTGAGTGTGAAACATTTTTTCTGGACAATTTAATAACGTGTATGTGATGTGTTTTGATAACTTTCACTCTTCCATTGAGCTCTGCCTGCCTCCCCATGAAACCCAACAATTCTCTCCTGCTTTGTGTGTGTATGTGACACACTGAGTTTACTTAGAATTGTGTATATGAATATGGGTAGGGGCTAATTTACTGAAGTGTGAGCAATGTGTGGCTACACCACTGAAGAAAATGATCCCCCTTCTCCCAGTGGCCACTAACATCACTGAGGGGTGGGGCCTTAAGAGCCCATCCTCCATGATGAGACGTCAACAGGCCCAATCCAGGGCAGGTCTTGTGCATGTAACCCCAGCCATGTCTAGTCTGCAGCCCTCCTCCCCATCCTCCAGCTATTACACTCTTTATGCCCCATCTTCAGAAAATGTTACCAGAGCCTCGAAATGGGTCCTAATGCCCTATTGGGGGATGAACCTTCAATGGGCACCTACTCTCACCACTGCCAGTTGTGAGTCTACATTAGCCACTGCTTATTAAAAGAGATGCTTCTCTGGCAACTGGTATTAGTACATGTCTGTGAATATAAGGATAGGTATTTAGAGGCAGTTGGACAGAAGTGTGCATATGAGCAGCAGTAGGGTATGTGACATCCCCACCCACAAGTTCTTGACCAGGATTACTGAACTAGGCATGGGCTCCCTCCAGTAAAGCGGTCTTCAAATCCTATCACCAAGTGACTGCTTATTCCCATAATAGTCACACCGCTATTGTACCAGTGGACATATCTTGCTCAGTAAGACATTGTAACCTGAGAGGTTCCCAGCTAGGTAAGACCTTTGATGACTTTTCTTTACCCAGAAGCCTGCATAGCACCTTCGAATGCTACCAGCATGGAGAACTTCCAGCTGGGTTCCAGCTTGATTTCATGTGTCCTGAAAGCACAGTTGGTGGTTTCTCAGCTGTGGACGGAGACTGCGCTATTGTTTCCTGGCTTCCAAGACCCGAATAATCACACAGAAAGTGTATTAATTACAACACTGTTTGGCCAATAGCTCAGGCATGTTCCTAGCTAGCACTTACAACTTAAATGAACCCATTTCTATTAATCTGTGTATTGTCATGGGGTTGTGACTTGCCAGTAATGTTCTGGCATCTTTCTCCTCCTTTGAGTCTGCCTTCTCTTTCTATATCTGTTTGGGTTTCCTGTCTGGCTTTACTCTGCTAAGCCATTGGCCAAAACAGCTTTATTCATCAACCAATTAAAGCAGTATATATACAGAAGGACCTCCCACATCATTCAGCAGTAGGTTCTCACATTCAGTTCTGTTGAGCAACCAACAGCAATGGCAATAGCTGGTATTGTGTGTGAGGTCTCCCTGACTCACAAGGAGACATCTTACACTTGTCACTGAGATTTTCACTTAAACCCATGGCTTCTTGGGGCAATATTACCTAGCTGCATGTTAAGCTCTCTCTATCTATAAATATATATAGATATGCGTGTATGTGTGCATGTGTTTATGTGTATACATATATATTTATTTATAAGCTCTATAGATATATATCTAAAAGCCTACTGGGAACATATTCATTTATAAGTTTTAAATTTATATTTGACATTTTATCAATACATTAACATTAATATATCATTATATCAATTGGTAGTTAATATATTAGTATTAATGTATTTATGTATATTTAAAAAGCTTATAAATGAATAAATTATCATTAGGTTTTTATATGTATCGTTCCCATCTCCAGAAAACTCCAATCCTTGTTTAAAGACCTCCACTCCTAGTATTTACAGCCTGTGCCTCTGGCCTGTTTCAGTCACCTATCCTCTGTAAAGACAATTAAAAGAGCCAGATTAATAGTGGACAGCAGAAAGGGGGAATTTAGTCATTGTAAAGAGGGACAAAAAGATCTGGGGATCCCCTCTGTGGTGGCTTGAATGAGAATGGCCCCAATAGGACCATAGATTTGAATACTTGGTCACCAGAGAGTGGCACAGTTGGAAAGGAGTTAAGAGGTGTGGCCATGTTGGAAGAAGTGTGTCACTGGGGCTGGGCTTGCCAGGCCAAGTGGCTGTTCTCTTCCTGCTGCCTGTAGATCCAGATGTAGAACTCTCATCTCCTTCTCCAGCACCATGTCTGCCTGTGTGCTGACATGCTTCTCACCATGAGGATAAAGAACTAGACTTCTGAAACTGTAAAGATTTGTCACTCATATTAGTTTAATAAAATGCTGATTGGCCAGTAGCCAGGCAGGAAGTATATAGGCAGGGCATACAGACTAGGAGAATTCTGGGAACAGGAAAGGCAGAGAGTCAGTCACCATCTAGATGTAGAGGAGGCAAGATGTGACTTCCTTATAGAGAAAAGGTACCAAGCCACATGGCCAAACATAGACAAGAATTATGGGTAGATATAAGTCATAAGAGCTAGTTAGTAATAAGCCTGAGCAATAGGTCGAACAGTTTATAATTAATATAAGCCTCTGTGTTTATTTGGGACTGACTGGCTGTGGGACTGGGCAGAACAGAAACTTCCATCTACAATATTGCTCTCATTGGGAGTTATTTTGGAATTGGGAAGGAGGAATCTCGGTTTTTAATGTTACTTATACTTTTGTTTGGGGGCTTCCTCATCTTGGAAATTATTAGGTTAAGCCTCCCCCCCCCCCCCCCCGCCTCTTGTTGCCTTTCTTCTTTGAGTGGATGCATTTGCAGTGTTTAGGAGAGACTGGGTTGTAGCTGCACTGTGGTGCTGGCATCCTCTGTTAGATTGCTGTTCAGGGCACCAGGCCTCATCCCCAGTCCTGCTTTGAAAGTGGAGTACTATCTGCAACAACAGCCACTATTCATTAGGAAGCCCATTATAAAAGTGGAGTAGCAGTTGTTTCCAAAACAATCACTCCTTGAACACCAATTGTCTTAAGGTGTAAAGGGACCCTGTGTACTAATATACCAGTTATTGTGGGAAGAAAAAAACAGAAAGCAAACACAGTTCGACTAGATATTAAGGTTAGGTTGCTAGAAAGGTGGGGGCATAGACAGAAGGGCAAGCAAAAGAAGCAAAAAGGGGGTGATGGTGGCAAAGATGTGGGAGTTTGTATTAAACATAGACTTAAAAAAAAAAAGAGGGGTTAGAGATTGGCAGTCAGAGAGCAGAGCAGTGTCCCAGGAGGTGAGCTACAGAGACCAGTAAACTGGGGCAGCCTTTGCTTTGAGGGGGCCAAAGAAAAAGGAAAGGATATGAGAAAGGAAACGAGAAGGGGAACAAACTCCCCTTCTGTTAATCCTGAAAAAGTGAACTTCCCTGAGCTTGACTTCAGCAGAGCAAGCCCTAAAATCTAGGAATAAAGAAAAAGTCGGGGACGAGAGGACGACTCTAAGTAACAGCAATTGTGCAGACCCGAACTGAATTTAGATGCCCAACAACCCACGTAAAAAGCTGGACATGGGCACACACACTTTGTAACCCAGGCACTTTTAGGGAGCGAGGACCGCTTTGACTCGCTGGTCAGCCAGCTTACCTAAAAATAGTGAGCTCCACACTCAGCGAGAGACCCTCTTTTAATAGGTCTGAAATGAAGAATGACAGGGAAACACCCAAAGAGCTCTGGCCTGTGTATTCACACAGGCGTGCACACACCCATATACACCACACACACACACACACACACACACACAAAAGAAAAAGTAGTTGTGTGGGTCAAATATTCTAGCCCTGTTTTATTCAGTCTTTAGTGGACTACCACTAGAAACCTAGAACACAGATGGCATATGAGTTATGTTTTACCTTCGAAGTGAAGTGTGCATGGGAGAGAGTTAATATGTCTGTCCTGCTGTATCCGATACATCTTTCTTTCTTTCTTTCTTTCTTTCTTTCTTTCTTTCTTTCTTTCTTTCTTT